>NW_006207460.1:736465-740304 GCF_000334495.1 Tupaia belangeri chinensis | reverse complement strand
CCGGGCTCCGCGGCGGCGAGCCGCCTGGCCGGCCGAGTGGGAATCCCAACTCCACCACGCACTCGCTCTGTGGCTTCGGATAAACGCTGTGGTCTGAGTCTCAGGCCTTCTTCCCTGGGCGATGGGATAAAGCGCGAGGATGCGGGCGAAGCACCTTCTGGTGCAGGCATGGCCGCGGTGGCCGCTTTGGCACCCTAAGGATTGTAGGCTGTGAGCGGGGGCGGTTTTCCCAGACACCAGCTGTCTGGATCCATTTAGCCTCTTCCCAGCCGACTCAGCGCTTGGAAGCCTGACCGAAGGGGACGGCTTCGGGAAGAGATCTTTCCAGAAGAAAATAGGGCAACCTTAAGGTCTTGAGTTTCCCATCCAGAGATTAGACAGAGGAGGCTCCAGCTCCAGCTTCTCCCCTCACCAGTTGGCTGAAGCTAGGAAAGGTATTACCTTCTTCAGACCTCAATGTCCTCATCTCTCTGGTGAAATGGGAATAATTTCTCATTTGCAGGCTTGTGTTAATCAAACAAATGGGGTGTGTGTGTGTGTGTGTGTGTGTGTGTAAAGTGGCTGAAACAGCATGGCTAGGTTGTTGATGTCAGTGCACTCTCCCAGTTCTGGGACAGGGGCTTCAGTACTTGGGGTGCTTCCTGGGAGCTCTGCCCCTGGGTGTGGATCCCTTGGTTGGCATCTCTGGGGCCTCATTGACAAGATTTGATTCCCTTACTAGAGACTGAGCTTTGGCCCTGACTCTGCCCTTTCCCGGTTGGGCCCTGTACCATCCCTACCTGCGGCTCTACCCATCCCAGAGCATAGGTGACCTCCTGGACTGGCAGGCAAAGGCAAAAACAACTGGAGGAAGTTACAGTTCCTATCACAGACAGAAGCTGGTATCCAGGACACCATCCCCTCCCACGCCTGCTGTCAGTACCACACCCACACATTCCACCAAGAGATGGGTATCAATCTCAGAAAAGCATTTCCCAATCCTCCCTTGTCGGCCCTGCCTTGCCCTCATCAGTCCTGCTTGTCCTGGAATCCCACTGAAATCTAACCTGGATCTTCCTGCCCTGTCCTGCTGTGCAGCAGTTGGTAGTCCCTAACTGCTCCGGGGTTTCAGGCAAGTTTGTGGATAGACAATAGATGCTGTGTGTCACCCTGGCCTTGTTTCCTTTCATTCCTGTTGGGCAAGGAGGCCGTTGTTGGCATGGTAACCTTCCCTGTAAAAGTTGCAGCCCTCAAGGATGTTTTTCAATTCCAGCAGGGACACAGCTCCTTCCCCCCACTGTTGATCACAGGGTGACATGTAGCTGTGTCATGCTGGCCTCCCCAGGACAGATCTGGAGCTGGTGGAGGGCAATAAAGGGCTTAAGGGAGATGCTGATTGCATCTCTGAAGAACAGGTTCCTTCTGCCCTAGGTGTTGATCCTCGGCCACCCGGGGAAACCAGTTTGGAGGCCCAGAATATTTAGGGTGCCTTTTAGGATGTCATGGTGTGTGATAAACATACATCTTCACTAAAAGCAGGCACCCAGTACCTGGTGCTTAATTCTTAGAATAAGCTGATCAATTGTAAAGCCTCCAGAACCCAGTGATTGCCTTTCTTTGAAAGCCTCCAGAATCCAGTGTGGGAGTGTCCTCTGTGGAATAAATGAATATTTATTAACTGTCTCCCATGTTCCAGTCTCCCATCGGTAATTTCAATGAATACAGTCCTGTGAAGGAGGTATAACAACACTCATTTTATAAATAGGGAAAGTAGAATTTGGACAAAAATCTTAAGTGACTTGACCACAAATCATAGGATCATTGAGGGGTAGCACCAAGCATGGGACTCAGGTCTTCAGATCGCTTGGTCCCATGTTCCATTATTCTATTTGCTTTTGTGCTACTGATAAATCCCTCCCTTGGGCCCTGAGACATTGCTTTTCTAGGGCGTCCTCAGGAGGAAAAGGTGGCATCAGCATCTGTCTCCATGGCCTGTGTGGTCCCGTGTGGCCTTGCCTGGCACTGCAGCAGCCCCGGCATTCTGGATCCAGAGGCTTCTCCCTGCCAGCTGCCTCATCTCCGTCATGGAGTTCCCCCAGCAGAGGGCAAGCCTAGAGAAAGTGGTTCCCAGCTGCCAGCTCCGTGTAGGCAAAATCACATTAGAGCCAGCCCCGGCTTCCCTCAGTCCCTCCAGAGCGAACACACTCAGCTCCCCCGCAAAAGGGAGGGGGAGAGAGACAGGAAAAAAAAAAAAAGGAAACTTCCATTTCCTTCTCTGTGGCCAGAAAGCATTTGGCTTCAAGTTGCCATTCATCTTGTAGGTGGAGAAGATTAATACTGATCCTCTTGGGATTACGGAAGTCTCTAAAATGAACCTTTGGGCAGAGCTTTGCCCAGGAGAAATGCTAGTCGAAAAGTCCTCGGTTCGAGTGTGGTGAGAGGGAAGGAGAGACCCCCGGGTGTCCTCTTCTCGTGCACTCTTTTCTGGGTGTCATTTTCTTTTCAGTCCAAAAAGAGAAGAAGGATCATGTCCTGACAACTGGAACAGGGTTAAGGGAGAAAGCAATGGGAGAAGGGAACTATTGCATTTTCACCTGAGGCACAGCAGAGAAATGTTAATAGTAGTAATAGTTATTATTTGAGCCATTTCTGTGGCCTGCTGGTTAAAGGAGCTGGATTCCACATGGCTGACTGCAGTTCAAATCCTGGCCCTGGTGGCTTAAAAAAACATGTTGGGCATCTGTTAGTGCATATGTGCCCCAAATCTTGACAGGATGGAGGGACGGAGAAGAAGGACTGTGGCAGGACCAGGCCCCACTAGGGGGGTGGTTTCTGTCTCTACTCTCTGTGTCTCTTACTCTCTGGCAAGCAGATGTACTTCCTGGCAAATTTTTTATATTTGTTTATTTTTTAGAATTATGTATTTAGATGCCCCACAGGTGGCATGGTGGTTGAGGGCACTGGACTCCCACATGGCTCACTGCAGTTCGAGTCTCAGACCTGGTGGCTTGCTTTCTCACTTTCCCTTATTCTCTCTTTGTCTCTCAAATTAAAAATTAAAATAAAATAGTGATAATAAAGTTAAATAAACATTATAGTGAGAAAGCAAGCCACCAGGTCCAGTACTAAAACCACGGTCAGCCATATGAGAGTGTCCAGCACCTTCACCATACCACCTGCTGGTCCTCAAAATAATTCTGTAAAAAAAAGAATTATGTACTTAATTTTATTATTATTATTGTTCTTTTCTTAATTTGCTATAGGGCATGTGCAATCACCAGAGAGATAGAGAAAGAGAGTGAGAGAGAAGGAAAGTGGGAAAGCAAGTCATTGGGTCCGGAACTCGAATATTTGTCTGAGAGAGATATAGAGAGAGAGAGAAAGAAAGTGAGAAAGGCCCACCCCAGGGGGATGGCCACTCTGTGATCCCTACTCTTCTATTGTCCTCTTGGAATATTGGGCACACATGCACACGTGCCCTGTGTGTTTTTCAAGCCACCAGGTCCAGGACCCCAACTGTGCTGTAAGTCATATGGGATCACATATCCTTTGTTTTTGTCTCATTTAGTCACCTCCCCCGGGAAAGTCCTATTGTAGTTCCTGTCTTTTTTTTTTTTTAAGAGAATTATTTTATTTAACTTTATTTATTTATTTTAATTTGACCAGAGAGGGACAGAGTGTGAGAGAGAGAGAGGGTAAGTGAGAAAGCCAGCCGCCAGGTCTGAGACTTGAACCATCGTCGACCATGTGAGAGTTCAGCACCTTAACCACCATGCTACCTGCCAGTCCCATTCCTGTATTTTTCTTTTCTTTCTTTCTTTCTTTTTTTTTTTTTTTTTTTTTTTTTGTGGTTTTTTTTT
>NW_006207460.1:733999-736374 GCF_000334495.1 Tupaia belangeri chinensis | reverse complement strand
TCTTTTCCTCCATTCTCCTCTCAGGATCTTGGGCACGCACGCACATACGCCTGGCGTAAGTTTAAGGCACTGGGTCTGGGACTTGAATCGAGGGCTACTACATGGGAGCCCAGTGACATAGCCATTACGCCAACTGCTGGTCCCACTATCCCTGTCTTAAACATGAAGAAACCAAGGTTTATGGGCTCCTCATTAACAATAATTCTCATTCCGGGCCAGTAGGTGGCATGGTGGTTAAGGCACTGGATTCCCACATGGCTGACTGCAGTTCGAGTTCCAGACCTGGTAGTTTGCTTTCTCTTTTCCCTTCCCTTTCTCTGTATCTCTCTGGCGAGCTAATGTGCCCTATAACAAATTAAAAATAATGAATATAAGTTAAATAAGATAATTCTTAAAACACACACAGACACACACACACACACACAGAAACTCCCAATTAATGGGAGTGGACTAGGCACCCAAATGACATTATCTCATTTATCCTCACAAGAAACCAACAAAATGAAGCCATTATGACTCCTTTCTATAGGGGAAAACAGGCTCAGGGACACAGAGAATTTACCTGTGACCACTAAGTACCTAGATGGCAGAGCAAGGGATTCAAATTCGAGATAATGTGACCCTGGAGCACACGTGCTTGACCATCTTGCCATCCGCCTCCTGACTCACCACGGCTTCTTCACTCCTTCCAGGGCTCCTGTTCCGATAGGCTGAGGCCACGTACCACATGTCCTCAGTGCTCAACACACAAGTGAAAACCTGGCCAGCGTTCACTTTAGGATTAGTTCAGACTTGCTACTAGAGTATTTATAGGGCCTTGATAGATAGGCTTGGGCAATATGGGGCCCTGTTTTGGTACTCTGGCTGTCAATTGTCCTCTCACTCCAGGCCCAGACTCCAGAGGTAGGAGGAAGCCTTGAAAGTTCTCCTTCACAAAAAAGGAGGTTTCCCTAAAAGATGCCAAGCAAGATATCCAAACTGAACAGCCCTGAAGAGGTCTCCTTGACACTTGGGTTGCTTCTTGGAGGAGAGGAAGAAGAGCCCAGTATTTTTTTTTCCCCACACAGAGTGTGTGTGCTCATTACAGAGAGAGAAAATAAGAAATGACCCCTGGGGGTATAGCCATGCCACAATCCCCACTCCTCTTCTCTCTTCTCTCTCCTCTCCTCTTGGGATTTCCCTCTCAACACACACACATACACACACACACACACGTCTGGGGTGATTCTCAGGCCATGAACTTTGAAGCTGGCCTTGCAGGATGGAGTCCCTTAACCTCCCTGCTACCTGCTGGCCCTTAGGTAACACTCTGATCTGTCAGTGAAGGCTTGGGGGGCTGCTTGGCTCGCGCCTCTGTCAGAACTTCTCTGCACTGTTACAGGAGCATGACTCCATTGCTCCCTCCCCCGCAGCAGGCCTGTGGGGGTGGAAAACACTTGAAATCCTGAGTCAGAGGAAAGGTTCCACTTCACTCTCTCTGGAACAGAAAGTCAAGGATGCAGCAGTCCATGTGGAGAGGAAGGGGAACTGGAAAGTGAGAACAACTGTGCTCGCTCCCTTCTCTACCACCTCTTATTTACTTGAAAAAAACTTTTTGTTTATTTATTTTTCATTCCACCATACATGATGCATACTCATTGCAGAAAACACAGGGGATAGAAATAAGATTTGTGTCTTTTTTGTTTTTTTCCCCCCTCTCCTCTTACTCATCCACAAAAGGTTTCTAGCTCAGAATTCATGTCCACCCTCTGCTCAGAGAGTTTGACCTTGGCCAGCCTCAGTCCGGATTTTTTGAGGTGCAGAATGAGAATGAGAGATGCGTGTTGTGGGGGCGGGGGGTGCTGGTTAGAGAGAAAGAACGAGATGTGGAGCCTGAGAGACTGGAAGAAAAGAAATTGACGGGACTGGCTCTGCGGTGCAGTGATAAAGTGCGCTCAGAAGAAGCCGGATCCCACATGGCAGCCACATTTGAATCTTCTGCCTGGTCAGCCTGAAACACACTGGGCGCGTGAGTGAGAGCCCAAGCTCCAGTGGGCTGGAGGACTGGAGGACTGGAGGACTGGAGGAAGCAGATTGCGGTGTGACTAGGCTCTGTGGAGAGTGCTCATCTCGTTCTTCTCTCTCTCACGCTCACATGAGTGTGTAAGCTCTATAAAGGAGTAAAGAAAAAAATAATAAAAGAAATACTTGAGCAGAGAGGTTAAATTGATCTGTCTAAAAAAGAACAAAGACGGGGCCGGCAGGTGGCATGGTGGTTAAGGCACTGGACTCCCACATGGCTGACTGTGGTTTGAGTCCTGGACCAGGTGGCTTGCTTTTTCACTCTCTCTCTCTTTCTCACTCTGTCCCTTTCTATTAAAAAAAAATTATAATTA
>NW_006207460.1:727654-733877 GCF_000334495.1 Tupaia belangeri chinensis | reverse complement strand
TGACGCTGGGCTCCCATGTAGTTGACTGTGGTTCGAGTCCCGGACCCAATGGCTTAAACTCTCGCCGGGTGCATGTGCGTGCGTGCCTAGGATCCCGAGAGGAGAATGGAGGAGAAGGGATTGCAGTGTGGCCATCCCCCGTGGAGAGTGATTTCTTGCTATCTGGTCTCTCTTTCTGGCGGGCACACACACCCTATAGCAAAAATCTCTCCAAAAAAAAAAAAAAGAAAGAAAGGAAAAGTAGGAGGTTTTAGATTTTTGCTATAGGCCGAGTGCGTGTGCGTGCCCAAGATCCCGAGAGGAGAATGGAGAAGGGATCGCAGTGTGGCCATCCCCCCAGGGGGATGATTTCTCGCTTTCTGTCTCTCTGTCTCTCTCTCTCTCTTTCTGGCAAGTGTACTTGCCCTATAGCAAAAACAAAACCAAAGAACAGGTTTTTGCTATAGGGTGCATGTGCTCACCGGAGAGACAGAAAGCGAGAAATCACTCCCCAGCTGGGATGTCCACACGGCAATTTCTTCTCCATTCTCTCAGGATTTTGGGCATGCACGCACACGTGCCTGGCGTGAGTTTTAAGTCGCCAGGCCCACGGTCAGGACTAGAATCGCCGTCAGCTACATGGGAGTCCAGCAATGCCGTCATTACACCACCTGCTGGTTCCCATAATTCTTTATTTGTGACACTAAGGAGAGTCTTGATCATGTGTGCACCCAGAATTTAGGGTTCCAAACAGAAAAGTACAAAGTATCATTATTCAACAAATGAAAGAAGAGAAGCAAGTTTTTATCCTGCCCCTTTTTGTTTTACAACGATGATTTAGTCCAGAAACATTCTGGCTAATAAATGCAAATGGAATCATAATTATAAAATCACCCTTAATGAGGTAGTGAATCTAGACAAGGATCATCAATCATCAGGGATTTCTGTAACCACTGGGTGAAAAGTAGAGAGGAACTTTAAATACTAATGCGAGTTGAACCCACAAATTAATTTTTCTCATTTTTTTCTTTTTTTAGTATGCTATAGGTAGTGTGTACTTGCCAGAGACAGAGAGCAAGAGAAAAAGAGACAAATCAGCCCCTAGAAGGGATGACCTCTATGCGATCCCTTCTCATTCTCCTCTTGGTATTTTGGGCACTCATACATGCCCTGGCGTGATTTTCAAGCTGTCAGATCCAGGACTCGAACCACAGTTAACCATGTGGGAGTCCAGCACCTTAACCACCACACCTGCTGCTGGCCCCCTACCAATTAATTGTTATGATTATTATTAAATTTGCTATAGGTCATATGTGTTCGCCAGAGAGAGACAAAGAGACGGAAAGTGAGAGAGCAAGCCACCAGGTCCAGGACTCAAACTGCAGTCAGCCATATGACAGTCTAGCACCTTAACCACCATGCCATCTGCTGGCCCTGTCTACCAACTAATTTTTTTTTATTTTTAGTGATTTTTGCTATAGGGCATATGTGCTTGTCCGAGAGACAGAGAAAGACACAGAGACAGAAAGTGAGAAATCACCCTCCAGTGGGGATGGCCACACTGTAACCCCTGCTCCTTCGAGCTCCTCTCAGAACTTTGGGCACATATGCACAGGTGCCCAGCATGAGTTTTAAGCTGTTGGATCCAGAACTCAAACTGCAGTCCACTATGTGGGAGTCCACTGATGCAACCATTACGCCATCCACTGGTCCCCCAATTAATTTTTTTAAAGAAATATTTATTGAGGCTAGTAGATGCATGGTGGTTAAGGTGCTGGATTCCCACATAGGTGACTGTGCTTCAAGTCCCGAACCTGGTGGCTTACTTTCTCACTTTCCCTCTCTCTTTCTCTATCCCTCTCTGGTGAGCACATGTGCCCTATAGCAATAAATAATTCTAAAAAAGAGAGAAATATTTATTAAATTTATTTATTTAAATCTGACCAGAGAGAGACAAAGAGAAAAAGGGTAAGTGAGAAAAGAAGCCATCAGTTCAGGACTCGAACCATAGTCAGCCATGTGGGAGTCCAATGTCTCAACCACCACAACACCTGGTGGCCCCCAGCATACCAATTAATTTCAGCCTTACTAAAAGAGACACCTACTGAGGACCACCAGGTTTATGTAGGGACTGGGTTCCTACATAAACAACCACAGCTCAAGCCCCAGACCTGATGGACTGAAAATCATGGTGGGGAGGACTGGCAGGTAGTATGGTAGTTAAGGCACTGGGCTACCACATGGCTGATCACAGTTCAAGTCCTGGACTTGGTGGCTTGCTTTCTCACTTTCCCTCTCTCTCTGGCCAATTTAAAAAAATAATAGTAATACAATACATTTAAATGAAATGTGGGAATTCCAATGCCTTAACCACCATGCCACCTGCTGGCCCCATGAATAATTATTGAGAAAAAAAAGAAAATGGGGGCCAGCAAGTGGTGTGGTGGTTAAGGGCGCTGGACTCCTACATGGTCGACCATGGTTCAAGTCCCAGACCTTGCAGCTTTCTCACTTTCTCTCTCTCTCTTGCTCTGTCCCTCTCTGGCCTAATTAGAACAAATAAATAAATAAATAAATAAATAAATAAATAAATAAATAAAGTTAAGTAAAATATTTCATAAAAAAAAAAATCCCAGACTTAGCAGCGTGAAAAACATACAAGGCGTGTGTGTATATGCGCCCCAAATCCCGAAAGGCGGAAGAAATGGAGAAGAGATTGTAGCGTGACTGTTCTCCCATGGGAATGCTGTCTCACTTTTCCTCCTTCTTGCTCTCTGGCAAGTGCATGCCCCCTCTGGCAGATAATTAACAACAACAACAAAATATATACACACACACACCCATTGCAATATCTACAGATGTAATTACATATTGCGTTGTCAGAAAAATCACAATGCGTTTTTCTATGTAAATATGTCTCATGACCTTTCCAACAATCCAACAGTATTGGAGATTTCCTTCAGAAATAATCCAGTGTGTTGGGGCCAGCAGGTGGTGTGGTGGTTAAGGGCATTGGACTCGCACATGGTAGACCGCATTTTGAGTTCCAGACGCGTCAGCTTGCTTTCTCACTTTCCTTCCCTCTCTCCTTTCTCTCTCTCTCTCTCTCTGTCCTTCTCTGGTCAAATTTAAATAAATAAAGCAAAATAAAATAATTCTTTTAAAAAAAATAATACAGTGTGTGTGTTGGAAAGGAAGGAGAGGGATGGGTTAGAAGAAATAAGATCAGCTGCGAATTGAGTATTGTTAAACTGGTTGGTAGATACAGCAAGGTTTATTACATTATTCTCCCGCCTTCATGAACGTTTGCAATATTCCATAGTGAAAAAAAAAATAAATAAAGCTTGATCTATCCATGAAATCAGGGCATATTTAGAAGTTACACCTTACTTGCCCTAGAGATTAAGGGAGCTGGAGCCCACACGGTCGACCATGCTTTGGAAAACATGTAGGCTGTGCGTGTGTATGTGTGCCAAAAATCCCAATGGGATGGAGAAGAGGAGGAGAAGGAACTGGAGCATGACCGACCACACCTGATGAGGGCTTCTTTCTCTCGCTGTCCCTCTATGGCAAACACATGCGCCCTCTGGCAATTAAAAAAACAAAAAATTAAAAGAAGATGTTATATCTGACTTGGAGAAAAATAGAGGAGGATTGAATAATTAAGTTTGAGGTAGCACGTACTTTATTGAAGACTAAAATCATAAAGCCTGCATAGACTCTGAAGTGCCTGGGACAACCAGGTGTTATGGTGGCTGAGGCGCTGAATTCCCACATGGCCGACTGCAGTTGGGCCCTGGACCTGGTGGCTTGCTTTCTCACTTTCCCTTTCTCACGCTCTCTGTCTCTCTCTGGTCTAATTAAAATAATAATAATAATAATACAATAAATAACTTTAAAAAAATGAAGTGTCCTGGATGCATGTGCGTGCGTGCCCAAGATCCTAGGAGGAAAGTGGAGGAGAAGGGATTGTGGCATGGCCATCCCCCCCAAGGGTTGGTTTCTCACTTTCCCCTCTCACTCTCTGTCTCTTTCTCCGGTGAGTGCATGCACCCTAAGCCCCAAACCTCTTAAAAACAAGACAAAACAAAACAAAACAAAACACTATGGGACCAGCAGTTGGCATCATAGCTATGTCACTGGACTCTCATGTAGGTGACTGTAGTTCGAGTCCCAGACCTGGTGGCTTAAACTCATGCTGGGTGTGTGTGCATGCATGCCCAAGATCCCAAGAGGAGCATGGAGGAGAAGGGATTGTGGTGTGGCAATCCCCTCTTGGGGGGGGGGTTTTGGGAAGTGGCCGTGCCCAATAAAAAAAACCCCAAAAAAAAAAAAAAAAAAAAAAAAAAAAAAGAAAAGAAAAAAGGAAAAGAAAAAAAGAAACTGAAGTGATCAGCCCAAACTGTTATTTTTGCAATAATTAGATCCCAAGTGGAGTCTGGGCACCAGGACCCTCCAAAAGAGGCAGGAAGGAGAAACATGGTCAAAGTTTTTGTTGTTGTTGTTGTTTGGAGAGGTTTTTGCTATAGGGGACGTGTGCTTGCCAGAAAGAGAGAGATAGAGAGACAGAAAGCCAGAAGTCACCCCCCAGCGGGGATGGCCACACCGCAATCCCTTCTCCTCCATTCTCCTCTCTGGATCTTGGGCACGCACGCACACGTGCCTGGCGTGAGTTTAAGTCACCGGGTCTGGGATTAGAACCACAGTCGACTACATGGGAGTCTAGCAACATAGCCATTACGCCAATTGCTAGTCCCATCAAAGTTTTTCTCCTTTCTTTCTTTCCTTTCCTTCTTTCCTGCTTCCCTTCTTTCTTTTTATAATTTGCCAGAGGTGCATATCCTTGCCAGACAGAGAGGCAGGGAAAGTGAGACAGCACTCCCCATGAGAGATAGTCTCATCTATTTCTCCCTCCTTTGGGATTCTGGAAACACACTCACACGTACCTGGCATATTTTTCAAACTGCCAGGTCCAGGACTTGAACCCTATAGTTGGCTATGTGGGATTCAGCTGCTTTAACCACCACACCACCAGCTGACCCTCTACCTACTTTCTAATTCTCCTTTAGTCCCTGTTTCCTCCAGGAAAAGTACAGCTTATTGGATTGTCACCGAGGTTCTTACTAGTCTGGCCCCAACCTGCCTTTAGCACCTCTGCCTCTCTGTTTCTTGGCCACCCCATCGTTAATTCCCTGGTTCACGGACATAGCCTTTACAGCTCCTTGCTTCTCACTCGCTGTTCCCGGCCTGCAAGTCTGTCTCCGTGAACTCCCAGCTTTCCTTCTACACCCTGTTCCTACTTTTCTCCTCCTCGACAGAATTAGTCACTCTCTGCTCTGTACACACCTCTAATATATCACACTATATGGTAATTATTTCTTTCCAAATCTCCCCACACCCAATTCTGTGCTGCCCCAGACTCTGTCCTGTTTATACTTCCGTGCTCAGAGCCTGGCATAAGGTTGGTATTTGGTAACTATATTTTGGATAAATTTTGACTGAGTGACTGAGGAGCCACATGGACACTGCATGGCCTAGTACTGTGACGGTTCCCAGACGTGGGACCAGCAAGTGATGTGGTAGGTAAGTTGCTGGACTCCTACATGGTGGACTATGGTTCAATTCCCAGATCTGATGGCTTGAAAATCACACTGGGCACATGTGTGTGCATGCCCAAAATCCCAGGAGGAAGATGGAGGAGAAGGGACACAGTGTGTCCATCCCCCCAGGGAGTGATGTCCCACCTTTCCTCTCATTCCCTCTCTCTGTGTCTCTCCAACCAGTACATGCATCCTATAGCCAAAAAATAAAATAAAAACACACAAATAAAAAAAGTTCCTAGACTGGGACTCTTCCTTCCAACGAATGTATCCTAGATCAAGGGCCAATAAAGCACATGTTCTGACCTAAGAATAACTGACAAGACTACCTGGCTACCACCAACCCCGTCAGGAGCAGAAATTGAAGAGAAAGGATTGGCACCTAGGGGCGTGTGTGAGTTGTATATTGGAAATGGGATGGAAGAAGAATTCAGAGATGGGGACAAGACCTCATGAATTCTTGAAGGAATACTTGAGGGATCTTGATGAATAAAGTAACAACACTTTCTGATTAAAAATAAATAAATAACCCTACAGCCTCCAAATTTAGAAGGCAGCCGAGCAGCAGCTGTCTGGGGCTTCTGTACTGCCAGCCGCTAACAGACCACCCCCCTACGGGAATACTGAGCAGCCGGATTAACTCC
>NW_006207460.1:712291-727390 GCF_000334495.1 Tupaia belangeri chinensis | reverse complement strand
AAGATTTTTTTCACATGAGTTTTGCCAGAGAAAGAGAGAGAGGGAAAGTGAGAAAGCAAGCCACCAGGTCCAGGACTTGAACTGTGGTCAGCCATGTGGGAATTCCAATGCCTTAACCACCATGCCACCTGCTGGCCCCATGAATAATTATTGAGAAAAAAAAGAAAATGGGGGCCAGCAAGTGGTGTGGTGGTTAAGGGCGCTGGACTCCTACATGGTCGACCATGGTTCAAGTCCCAGACCTTGCAGCTTTCTCACTTTCTCTCTCTCTCTTGCTCTGTCCCTCTCTGGCCTAATTAGAACAAATAAATAAATAAATAAATAAATAAATAAATAAATAAATAAATAAATAAATAAATAAATAAATAAATAAATAAATAAATAAATAAATAAATAAATAAATAAATAAATAAATAAATAAATAAATAAATAAATAAATAAATAAATAAATAAATAAATAAATAAATAAATAAATAAATAAATAAATAAATAAATAAATAAATAAATAAATAAATAAATAAAGTTAAGTAAAATATTTCATAAAAAAAAAAATTCTAGACTTAGCAGCGTGAAAAACATACAAGGCGTGTGTGTATATGCGCCCCAAATCCCGAAAGGCGGAAGAAATGGAGAAGAGATTGTAGCGTGACTGTTCTCCCATGGGAATGCTGTCTCACTTTTCCTCCTTCTTGCTCTCTGGCAAGTGCATGCCCCCTCTGGCAGATAATTAACAACAACAACAAAATATATACACACACACACCCATTGCAATATCTACAGATGTAATTACATATTGCGTTGTCAGAAAAATCACAATGCGTTTTTCTATGTAAATATGTCTCATGACCTTTCCAACAATCCAACAGTATTGGAGATTTCCTTCAGAAATAATCCAGTGTGTTGGGGCCAGCAGGTGGTGTGGTGGTTAAGGGCATTGGACTCGCACATGGTAGACCGCATTTTGAGTTCCAGACGCGTCAGCTTGCTTTCTCACTTTCCTTCCCTCTCTCCTTTCTCTCTCTCTCTCTCTCTGTCCTTCTCTGGTCAAATTTAAATAAATAAAGCAAAATAAAATAATTCTTTTAAAAAAAATAATACAGTGTGTGTGTTGGAAAGGAAGGAGAGGGATGGGTTAGAAGAAATAAGATCAGCTGCGAATTGAGTATTGTTAAACTGGTTGGTAGATACAGCAAGGTTTATTACATTATTCTCCCGCCTTCATGAACGTTTGCAATATTCCATAGTGAAAAAAAAAATAAATAAAGCTTGATCTATCCATGAAATCAGGGCATATTTAGAAGTTACACCTTACTTGCCCTAGAGATTAAGGGAGCTGGAGCCCACACGGTCGACCATGCTTTGGAAAACATGTAGGCTGTGCGTGTGTATGTGTGCCAAAAATCCCAATGGGATGGAGAAGAGGAGGAGAAGGAACTGGAGCATGACCGACCACACCTGATGAGGGCTTCTTTCTCTCGCTGTCCCTCTATGGCAAACACATGCGCCCTCTGGCAATTAAAAAAACAAAAAATTAAAAGAAGATGTTATATCTGACTTGGAGAAAAATAGAGGAGGATTGAATAATTAAGTTTGAGGTAGCACGTACTTTATTGAAGACTAAAATCATAAAGCCTGCATAGACTCTGAAGTGCCTGGGACAACCAGGTGTTATGGTGGCTGAGGCGCTGAATTCCCACATGGCCGACTGCAGTTGGGCCCTGGACCTGGTGGCTTGCTTTCTCACTTTCCCTTTCTCACGCTCTCTGTCTCTCTCTGGTCTAATTAAAATAATAATAATAATAATACAATAAATAACTTTAAAAAAATGAAGTGTCCTGGATGCATGTGCGTGCGTGCCCAAGATCCTAGGAGGAAAGTGGAGGAGAAGGGATTGTGGCATGGCCATCCCCCCCAAGGGTTGGTTTCTCACTTTCCCCTCTCACTCTCTGTCTCTTTCTCCGGTGAGTGCATGCACCCTAAGCCCCAAACCTCTTAAAAACAAGACAAAACAAAACAAAACAAAACACTATGGGACCAGCAGTTGGCATCATAGCTATGTCACTGGACTCTCATGTAGGTGACTGTAGTTCGAGTCCCAGACCTGGTGGCTTAAACTCATGCTGGGTGTGTGTGCATGCATGCCCAAGATCCCAAGAGGAGCATGGAGGAGAAGGGATTGTGGTGTGGCAATCCCCTCTTGGGGGGGGGGGCGATTTCTTGCTTTCTGTCTCTGTCTTTCTGGCAAGTGCACGTGCCCTATAGCAAAAACCTCTCAAAAAAAAAAAAAAAAAAAAAAAAAAGAAAAGAAAAAAGGAAAAGAAAAAAAGAAACTGAAGTGATCAGCCCAAACTGTTATTTTTGCAATAATTAGATCCCAAGTGGAGTCTGGGCACCAGGACCCTCCAAAAGAGGCAGGAAGGAGAAACATGGTCAAAGTTTTTGTTGTTGTTGTTGTTTGGAGAGGTTTTTGCTATAGGGGACGTGTGCTTGCCAGAAAGAGAGAGATAGAGAGACAGAAAGCCAGAAGTCACCCCCCAGCGGGGATGGCCACACCGCAATCCCTTCTCCTCCATTCTCCTCTCTGGATCTTGGGCACGCACGCACACGTGCCTGGCGTGAGTTTAAGTCACCGGGTCTGGGATTAGAACCACAGTCGACTACATGGGAGTCTAGCAACATAGCCATTACGCCAATTGCTAGTCCCATCAAAGTTTTTCTCCTTTCTTTCTTTCCTTTCCTTCTTTCCTGCTTCCCTTCTTTCTTTTTATAATTTGCCAGAGGTGCATATCCTTGCCAGACAGAGAGGCAGGGAAAGTGAGACAGCACTCCCCATGAGAGATAGTCTCATCTATTTCTCCCTCCTTTGGGATTCTGGAAACACACTCACACGTACCTGGCATATTTTTCAAACTGCCAGGTCCAGGACTTGAACCCTATAGTTGGCTATGTGGGATTCAGCTGCTTTAACCACCACACCACCAGCTGACCCTCTACCTACTTTCTAATTCTCCTTTAGTCCCTGTTTCCTCCAGGAAAAGTACAGCTTATTGGATTGTCACCGAGGTTCTTACTAGTCTGGCCCCAACCTGCCTTTAGCACCTCTGCCTCTCTGTTTCTTGGCCACCCCATCGTTAATTCCCTGGTTCACGGACATAGCCTTTACAGCTCCTTGCTTCTCACTCGCTGTTCCCGGCCTGCAAGTCTGTCTCCGTGAACTCCCAGCTTTCCTTCTACACCCTGTTCCTACTTTTCTCCTCCTCGACAGAATTAGTCACTCTCTGCTCTGTACACACCTCTAATATATCACACTATATGGTAATTATTTCTTTCCAAATCTCCCCACACCCAATTCTGTGCTGCCCCAGACTCTGTCCTGTTTATACTTCCGTGCTCAGAGCCTGGCATAAGGTTGGTATTTGGTAACTATATTTTGGATAAATTTTGACTGAGTGACTGAGGAGCCACATGGACACTGCATGGCCTAGTACTGTGACGGTTCCCAGACGTGGGACCAGCAAGTGATGTGGTAGGTAAGTTGCTGGACTCCTACATGGTGGACTATGGTTCAATTCCCAGATCTGATGGCTTGAAAATCACACTGGGCACATGTGTGTGCATGCCCAAAATCCCAGGAGGAAGATGGAGGAGAAGGGACACAGTGTGTCCATCCCCCCAGGGAGTGATGTCCCACCTTTCCTCTCATTCCCTCTCTCTGTGTCTCTCCAACCAGTACATGCATCCTATAGCCAAAAAATAAAATAAAAACACACAAATAAAAAAAGTTCCTAGACTGGGACTCTTCCTTCCAACGAATGTATCCTAGATCAAGGGCCAATAAAGCACATGTTCTGACCTAAGAATAACTGACAAGACTACCTGGCTACCACCAACCCCGTCAGGAGCAGAAATTGAAGAGAAAGGATTGGCACCTAGGGGCGTGTGTGAGTTGTATATTGGAAATGGGATGGAAGAAGAATTCAGAGATGGGGACAAGACCTCATGAATTCTTGAAGGAATACTTGAGGGATCTTGATGAATAAAGTAACAACACTTTCTGATTAAAAATAAATAAATAACCCTACAGCCTCCAAATTTAGAAGGCAGCCGAGCAGCAGCTGTCTGGGGCTTCTGTACTGCCAGCCGCTAACAGACCACCCACCTACGGGAATACTGAGCAGCCGGCTTACATCCATTTAGCACAGAACCTAGCTGAGTCCCCAGGAAATCCTTCTGCCCTTCTCAATTTCTTAGCACTTTTCTTTCTTTCTTTCTTTCTTTTTTTTTGGAGAGGTTTTCGCTATAGGGCGCGTGCGCTCGCCAGACAGAGAGACATAGAGACAGAAAGCGAGAAATCACCCCCCAGAGGGGATGGTCACGCAGCAATCCCTTCTCCTCCATTCTCCTCTCGGGATCTTGGGCACGCACGCACACGCGCTTGGCGTGAGTTCTAAGCCACCGGGTCCGGGACGCAAACCGCGGTCAACTACGTGGGAATCCAGCGACATAGCCATTACGCTAACTGCTGGTTCCCTTAGCACTTTTCTTGAACACCTTATTCCTCCCAAAGGGACGAGTTCCTGCAGGGGGAGAAAACACTCCAGCAGAGGATCTTCGTAAAGCCCCCTCCCTCCATTATACCAGTGTCTAGAATTCTTTTGTTTCCTGCCCTTTTTCTTTTTAATAGCAGAGGGTGTGTGCAGCCCCCAATGGGGTGTGGCCACAACACAATCCTTTCTCCTCCATTTCTCCATCCCACTGAGATTTTGGGCATGCATGCACACATGACTGGACCCGTTTGTCAAGCTGCTGGGGCTAGGACTTGAACTGCAGGCAGTCAGCCGTATGGGATCTGGTTCCTCCAACCACTAAGGCATTGGGGCCAGCCCTCTTTCTTTTTCTTTCTCTCTTTCTTTCTTTTTTTTTTTTTTTAGAGGTTTTTGCCTTAGGGTGTGTGCTCTCCAGGGGATCTTGGGCAGGCACACAAACATGCCGGTGTGAATTTCAAGCCACGAGGTCCAAGATTCAAACCACTGTTGGCCATGTGGGGAGTCCAGCGATGTAACCACTATGCCACTTGCTGGCCCCTCTCTTTTTCTTTCTCAAATAGCATATTTTCTTATTTTTATTTTTTATTTTTTAATGTAACTTTATTTACTGTTTTTTTTTTTTTAATTTGAGCAAAGAGGGACAGAGAAAGAGAGAGGGAATGTGAGAAACCAAGCTGCTAGGTCTGGGACTCAAACCACAGTCAGCCATGTGAGAGTCAAGCACCCTTAACCACCACACCACCCACTGGCCCCCCAAAATAGTATATTCTTTCTTTGTTTTAATTGCCAGAGCGTGCATATTCTCACCAAAGAGAGACAGAGAGAGGGAAAAAGCACTATCCAATGGGGTGTAGTCATACCACAATCCCTTCTCCTCCATTTCTCCATCCTGTTAAGATTTGGGCTACATCTGCACTTGCTCCCAGTGGTTTTTTTTGTTTGTTTGTTTTTAATGTTTTGTGGGTTTTTTTGTTTTTTGTTTTTTGTTTTTCATAGGCATATGTGCTCACTGGAGAGAGGCAGAGGAACAGAGGCAAAGCAAGAACGCAGCCTCCATGGGGAATGGTCACAAGCCACAAGCCCTTCTCTGTTCATCTCTCTTTTTGGAATTTTGGGCATGCACACATAGGTGGGCACTGGTGTTTTTTTCTTTTTCTTTCTTTTTTGAGAGTTTTTTGCTATACGGTACATGCACTCACCAGAAAGACAGAGACAGACAAAAAGCAAGAAATTACCCCCCTAGAGGGGATGGCCATGCCGCAATCCCTTCTCCTCCACTCTCCTCTCGGGATCTTGGGCACACACATACATGCGCCCAGCGTAAGTTTAAGCCACTGGATCTGGGACTTGAACTATGGTCGACAACATGGGAGTCCAGCAACATAGCCATTATGCCAACTACTAGTCCCTAGGTACTGGTGTGTTTTTCAAGCTGCCAGGTCCAGGACTCAAACTGTGCAGTTGGCAACAAGAGAATAGGCTCCTTTAACCACCAGGCCAAGGACCAGCCCAATAACAGTCCAAATAACTTCTTTATTGCAGTGTTTTTGCGTTTTCTCCATGCTGTAGCACATATCTATATTTTACTGCTAAATGGTATTTCATTGTTTTGATGTACTACATTTTGTTTATCTAGCCATGAGTTTAATAGATAGTGGATTGTTTCCACTCTTTGGCTGTTAAGAATAATACTGGGACCAGCAGATGGCATAATGGTTATGTCGCTGGACTGCCACATAGCCAACCACAGTTCGAGTCCTGGACCCAGCAGCTGGAAATGCATGTGCATACCCAAAATCCTGAGAGGAGAATGGAGAAAGGATTACGTGTGGCCATCTCCCCT
This sequence comes from Tupaia belangeri chinensis, assembly GCF_000334495.1. Classification (NCBI taxonomy): domain Eukaryota; kingdom Metazoa; phylum Chordata; class Mammalia; order Scandentia; family Tupaiidae; genus Tupaia; species Tupaia belangeri. The sequence continues at coordinate 721,000 of NW_006207460.1, read as the reverse complement.
GGGGAATGACTTCTCACTTCTTATCTCTCTGGAGAGTGCACATGCCCTATAGCAAAAATCTCTCAAAAATACAGAAGAAGAAGAATATCGGGGGCCAGCAGGTGGTGTGGTGGTTAAGGCACTGGACTCCCACATGGCTGACCGTGGTCTGAGTCCCAGACCTGATAGCTTGCTTTCTCACTTTCCCTTTCTCTCTCTTGCCAGTCAAAGTTTTAAAATATATAATAATACATAATATGAAATAAACAATTCTAAATAAATAAGTTAAAATAAAATAATACTGTGTGGGGGCCAGAAGGTGGTGTGGTGATTAAGGCACTGGACTCCTGGACTCCTACGTGACCAGTCATGGTTTGAGTCCCAGACCTGGCAGCTTGAAAATCATGCCAGGTGCATGTGCTTGCATGCCCAAAATTCTGGAAGGAAAATGAAGGAGGGATTGTGGTACGGCCCTCTGCTGGGGGGGCGGGGGTGATTTCTCACCTTCCCTCTCACTGTCTCTCTGCCTCTCTTCATCAAGGGCACACGCTCTATAGGAAAAATCTATTAGAAAATAAAAAGGGAAAAGGAAAACACACTGGGCACGGGTATGTGCATGCCGAAAATCTCCATCTCTCGCCAGGGAGCACAGGCACCCTATAGCAAATTTAAACAGAGAGAGGAAAAAAGGAACAATGCTACTAAATGCTACTATAAACATTTGTTTTCCGTTTGCTAAAGGGCAAGTGAGCTAGCCAGAGAGAGAGAAAGAGAGAGTGAGAAGACAGCCCCCAGAGGGATGGCCACGCTGCAATTCCTCTCCACTCTCCTGTCAGGATTTTGGGCACATGCCCACACGTGCCCAGCATGCTTTTACAAGCTGTAGGATCTGGGACTCGAACAGCTCAGTTAGCCATATGAGATCCACGTGCCTTAATCTCCACAGCACGCACTGGCCTCCAATGTTTTTGTGTCAAATGTTTTCATTTCTCTTGGATAGGTGCCAGGAGTGGAATTGCTGGTAAGTGTGTGTTTATCTTTAGTTTAGTGTTTTTATTTATTTACTTATTTATTTATTTTTTGCTATAGGGTGTGTGAGCCTGCCAGAGAGAGACAGAGACAGAGAGGGAAAGTGAGAAATCACCCCCCAGGGGATGGCCATGCCGCAATCTTTTGTTCTCCATTCTCCTCTCTAGATTTTGGTCATGCACACACACGCGCCTGGAGTGATTTTCAAGCCACTAGGTCCAGAACTCGAAGCACACAGCTAGCCCTTTGGGATCCAGTGCCTTTAACCTCTATGCCACCTGCTGGCGCATGTTTATCTTTATAAGAAATCATGAAGCTGATGACTACATCAAAGTGTCTGGGTCCAATACAACTTTTGGTTTCATGAGTCAAAAGCAGAATCCTTAAGAGGTCTCAAATAACTGACCTCTGCAGGGCCTTGTGATTTCACAATCCAAGACCATAATAGTTTCTGTCGCTAAGTGCTGCACTTTTTTTTCTAGAATTATTCATTTATTTCTTTTGTAATCATTATTGTTATTTTTCAATTTACTATAGGGTACATATTTCCATTAGGGAGAATGACACACATACACAAATATGTGTGTGTGCATATACACACACACACACACACAAAGGAAAATGAGAAAGCAAGCCACTAAGTCTGGGACTCGAACCATGATTGTCCTTGCTGAAGCCTAGTGCCTTAACCAACACACTGTCTGGTGGGCCTGATGAAGTGGTACACTTTAATCCACATGACCAGCTGTTTTTCTCAGATAATCCCTTCTATCAGTGAATATTTGGGAACATGATAGCGATCTTGGCACTTTCCACCCTTGACTCACCCGAGCTGATACAGAGACAGGTTATACAGGGCAAGAGATGTCAGGAAACTTCACATTAGAGATGGCCGTGATTGAGCCAGTAGGTAGCATAGTGAAGATGGCTTTGATGCAGGGCTACTCAGAGGTCACAGCTCAATAGACCACACTTTATGAAGGGGTTCAGATTAGTATGTTCCAGCCTCATTTCTCTACTTTTCTTGTTAGGTCCTCTAGTGTCACTGTTAGTCACAACAGAATCTCAAAGCAAGATGCCACCTTCTAGGTGTTAACAAAGCCCTTTTTGTTTTTTGTTTGTTTGTTTGTTTTGTTTTTGTTTGTTTGTTTTTTAATTTGACCAGAGAGAGAGAGAGAGAGAAAGGAAAAGGGAGAAAACGGGATTCCAGGTTTGGGACTCAAACCAAGGTCACCAGTGTGGGAATTCAGCACCCTTAGCCACCATGCCACCTGCCAGCCCCAGCCAACCACAGTTTGAGTCCCAGTTCTGGAGGCTTGCTTTTTCTCTCTTTCTGTTTCTCTCTGGTAAACACATAAGCACTGTAGTAAATTAAATAAATATTTTAAAAAGAGAGATCATTTTTTAAAATGCAGGTGGCATAGTGGTTAAGGGCACTGGACTCCCACATAGCCGACCATGGTCCAAGTCCTGTACCTGGTGGCTTGCTTTCTCACTTTCCCTCTTTCTCTTACTCTGTCCCTCTCTGGTCAAATAAATAAAGAAAGTTAAATAAAATAATTTTTTTAATTAAAAAAATTAAAAAGAAAAAAATAAAGAAATCACTAAACTGTTTCTTCCAAAATGACTGCACACCTTTTTACATCCCCACCAACAATGTGTGAAGGTTAAAGGTTTTTTTTTTAAGAATTCTTTTATTTCACTTTATTTATTTATTTATTTATTTTAATTTGCCCAGAGAGAGAGAGACAGAGTGATAGAGAAAGAGGAAGTGAGAATGCAAGCCACCAGGTCTGGGACTCAAACCATGGTCAGCCATGTGGGAGTCCAAGCACTTAACCACTATGCCACCTGAGGGCCCTCCCTTTTTTTCTTTTTCTTTTTCTTTCTTTCTTTCTTTCTTTCTTTTCTTTTCTTTTTTTTATTTTTTTGAGAATTAGGTTCTGGGATCAGCAGTTGGTGTAATAGCTATGTCGCTGGACTCCCATGTAGTCGACCACAGTTCGAGTCCCAAACCTGGTGGGTTAAACTCACGCCGGGCGCGTGTGCGTGCATGCCCAAGATCCCGAGAGGAGAATGGAGGAGAAGGGATTGCGGCGTGGCCATCCCCCCTGGGGGGGGTGATTTCTTGCTTTCTGTCTCTCTGTCTCTCTCTGTCTGGCGAGTGCACATGCCCTATAGCAAACACCTCTTGGAAAAAAAAAATTAGGTTGCAGTTGTTTTTTTTTTTTTTTACATACATCCATATACTGTTATTATCTGTCTGGAAAGAATAGTTGATAAGAATAATCTTTTCAGGGCCAGCTCTATTGCCTGATAGTTCATGCAGTCGACCCACTTGGCCTACTCCACAGTTCAAGTCCTGGACACAGCAGCTTGAGAAGCACACCAGGTGCATGCACAGAATACCCAAAATCCCCAAAGAGAGAAAAATAAAGAAGGGATTATGCTGTGATCATCCCAAGGGGGTCTTGCTTTCTTTTCTCCCTCTCTCTGTATCTCTCAGTCTCTGGCAAGTACATGCACCCCTTAGCAAAAAAAATTCAAAGAATAGTCTTTAGGCTTTTTAAATAAGTGGAGTTACTTATTCCCCAGCCCGGCCCCAGCTACCCATTTCCTCTCAGGAGGCTCTACTGTCCCAGATGCCTGGTGCCCAGAAAAGTGACAGAAGTTTTATGAGCCAGGAGATGGCATAGAGGTCAAGGTGCCTGGATCCCACATGACTAGTTGCACAGTTTGAGTCCCAGACCCAGAGACTTAGAGAACAGCAGGCACGTATGTGAGTGCCCAGGATCCTGAGAGAATGGAGGAGAAGGGATTGCGATGTGACCATCTCCCAGAGGGAGAGGTGATTTCTCTCTTTCTTTCTCCAAGGAGTGCATGTACCCTATAGCCTAAAAAAAAATAAAAGAAGAAAAGAAAAGAGAGAGTTTTTTTTTAAGAATTATTTTTATTTAACTTTATTTATTATTATTATCATTATTTTTTTCCAGGTTGATCCGAGGGAGACAGAGAGAGAGAGAGAGAGGAAGTGAGCAAGCAAACCACCAGGTCTGAGACTTGAACCATGGTCAACCATGTGGGAGTCCAGCATCTTTATTTTTGAAGAGGTTTTTTTTTTTTGTTTTGTTTTGTTTTTTTTTTTCTTATTGGTTGCATGCGCTCACCAGAAAGACAGAGAGAGATAGAGAAATCGAGAAATCACCCTCTGGGGGATGGCTACACGGCAATCCCTTCTCCTCCATTCTCCTCTCGGGATCTTGGGCATGCACGCACATGCGCCTGGCGTGAGTTTTAAGCCACCAGGTCCGGGACGTGAACTGTGGTCAACTACATGCGAGTCCAGTGACATAGCCATTATGCTAACTGCTGGTTCCCTCCTCTCGGGATCTTGGGAACACACGCACACGTGCCCGGCGTGAGTTTAAGCCGCCAGGTGCGGGACTCGAACCACAGTTGACTACATGGGAGTCCAGCGACATAGCCATTACGCTAACTGCTGGTCCCGGAGTCCAGCACCTTTAACCACCATGCCACTTGCCGGCCCCAAGAGAAAAGTTTTAATTAGCAATACTATCATAGCTCTGAGAGGTAAAAATGTGATAGATTAGTCAGTGACAACTAGTGGGTGAGTGGGTCCATTGTTCCAGAAAATTCACTGAGAAACCGCCCACAGGAAGCAGTAATAAAGACAAAGTATATCAATAATATCCGAGGCCTGGTAGTCGCCCCAGCAACTCCACAAATCATCTGATTCTTGCCCCTTTCTCTCTCTCTCTCTCTGAATTTTATTTACAGACAGGGCCTTACTATGTCGCCCAGGTTGGCCTTGAACTTACTATGCTCCTGCTTTCACTTCTCAAATAGCTGAGACTACAAGGATTACAACTAATGGGTGAGTGGGGCCAGCGTTCCAGAAAATCACTGGGTGACAGCCCATAGGAGTTACAGTAACAGGGACGAATCGTTCAGATAACCGCTCAGGCCTCGTCGTCTACCTGTGCAACCTCCCACATTGTCTGACCCTTAGCCCCTTTCTCTTTTTGAGATACGAGTGTGTCATCAATTCCTGGCCCCCTCTGCCAGGTACCTTTCCTCCTTAGAAAAAGCGTCACGAAGGACTTTCATACGTTTGCTGAGCTGAAGAGATAATGACAGTATACCTCGCTTAGCCCAGACATCTCATTACCAGGAAGATACAAACGAGAGAGTTTGGAGTAAACCAATAAAAGTGATGAAGGGGTTGGCTCTGTTTACTCAAGGAAAGATTAAAAGAAGCAAATCTTCCAGGAGGCTGGGCCTTGACCCTGTGAGTGTTGGGGGGAGATGGGTTATTATTGTTTTAAGTACCAGGGAGGTGAGTAAATGGGGATGCGGTGGGAAGAAGAATCCAGAAGCGTGTGGGAGATGGAGACACAGTCACACAAAAACTTGTACTCAGCTGTTCACAGCAGCTCTATTTGTAATAACCACAAAGGGAACCCATCCAGATATCAATCACAGGTAAAAGAGTGAACAGATTGTGCTATAGCCGTGCAGTGGCATAGAACCCAGCAATAAAGAAGGGCAAACTTTTGTTTTCGCTATAGGGGTGTGCACTCACCAGAGAGAGGGAGAGAGAGAGAGAGAAAGCACCCCCAGGGGGGCTCGCCAAACTGCAGTCCCTTCTCCTCGTCTCCTCCTGGAACTTCGGACACACACACACATGCTCCCAGCGTGCTTTTTAAGCTACTGAGTCTGGGACTCAGACCATGCAGTTGACCATTCAGCTGCCTTAACCTCCATACCACTTACTGGCCCAAGAAGGGAAAACTTTTTATTTTAAGTTTATTTTATCTGTGATAGAGTATGTGCACATGCATATGCAAGAGATGGAGGAGAGGCAGGTACCCTGGATACGGTGTGGTTGCACCACAACCCCATTCCCCAGCCCTGCCTGCACCCACTCTCAGGTTAACCAGGATCTGAACCCATGATCAGCCTTGTGGGTTCCAGTACCCACAGATCAGCATGCTACCACTTGAATCCTTGAGGCTGGGCCAGAGTGAACTATTTACACCTACAACAACATGAATGAATCTCCAAATGACGCTAAGTGAAGGAAGCCAGACTAAAATGAACTATACTGAATAGTTTCATTTATTAAAAAAATTCTAGAAAGTGCAAACTGATCCACAATATAGTGACAAAAACCCAGTCAGTGGTGGCATGGGGACAGTGGTGGAAGAAGGGAAAGATCACCAAGGGCAGGAAGAAACTTTTTGGAAGTGATGAAAGGTCAGTATCTTTTTTTTTAAAGATTTTTGCTATTGGGCACATATGCTCACTGGAGAGAGAGAGAAACAGGGAAAGTAAGAAATCACCCCCAGGGAGGATGGCCACACCACAATTCCTTTTCCTCCAGTGTCCTCTTGGGATTTTAGGAACACATACACCTGCCTGGCATGATTTTCAAGTCACCAGGTCAGCTCAAAATACATAGTCAGGGGACCAGCAGGTGGTGCTGTGGTTAAGGCGCTGGACACTCCCACATGGCTGACCAGGGTTCGAGTGCTGAATCTGGTGGCTTGTTTTCTCACTTCCTCTCTCTCTCACTCTCACCCTCTGTCTCTCTCTCTGTTCAAATTAAAAACTAAATAAATGAATAAATAAAATAAAAAATAAAAATAATACATAGTTGGCCACATGGGAGTCCAGTGCTATAACCACTATATGACCTGCTGGCCTCAGCTGTTCACTACCTTTTTAAAAATATATATTAATTTAATTTATTATTATTAGTATTGTTATTTTTAATTTGCTATAGGGCAAATGTACTCACTACAGAGAGACACACAGAGAGAGATGTGGGGGGAGAGAAAGCAAGCCTCCAGGTCTGGGACTCGAACCGTGGTCAGCCATGTGGGAGTCCAGTACCTCAACAACCACATCACCTGCTGGCCTCATGATATTCACTATCTTAATTGTGGTGGTGGTTTCACCTCCATACATATATGCCAAGACTCATCACATTGCACTATCTATATGCTTAGTGTACATCACCTGTACCTCCACAAGGTTATAATTGTAATGTTAGAAACCCTACGAAGTGAGGAGAATGGACGTGGAGAGAGTGCCCTGAAAAGGCAGAAGAGATAAGTTCACATGGAGGCGAGGAGTGAGCCATCCACTTGACCTAAGGGATCATCTCAGATAGGCTTAGCCACAAAAAGCTCTGCTAGATCTCAATAGTGGAACACAGAAACTGAGGGAGAAAAATCTCAGAAACAGAGGGCTAGATTTGCTACGTGGGTGCAAAAATCTCTTTAGCTCCTGATGATGTCTGGGTAAACTGTTGAAATCTTATTTGCTTGACATTTGATTCTTTTAGATTTGGCCTCATTTCCCTGAGAAACTGGGATCTCACTCTGCCCAATGTCTTCTCCCTCTCAAACTGCCCTAACTGAAGCACGAAAGGGTGAAGACAGCTGGGAGGGGAGAGGGCGACGTGGCAGGGAGCACTCTGACCCTGTAGTACCCATCCTAGCTCTCTTTCTTTGTGTGTGGGGGCTCCACACAGTGGGAGGTAGAAGGGAGTGTTCTGCAAAACCCAGCATGGCAACAGGCTCAGCTCTGCCTTCCTGAGGGTTTAGAGTATTTCCAAATGGTTAAGTTGAGCAAAAAGAGTACCTCTCAGGTACTGGGTGGAAAGGTCGAGGATCCTTGGGATCTGGTTCTGCTTCTTTCTTCCTCTCTCTCTTTCTTTTTAATGACCTTTTTAAAAGTTTGTTTGTGGGGCCGGCAGGTGGCATGGTGGTTAAGGACGCTGGACTCCCACATGGCCGACCATGGTTCAAGTCCTGGACCTGAAGGCTTGCTCTCTCACTTTCCCTCTCTCTCTTTCTCTCTCACTCTGTCCCTCTCTGGTCAAAATAAAAAAATGAAATAAATGAATGAATAAATAAATAATAAAATAATTATTTTTTTAAAAAAGTTTGTTTCAGGGTCAGCCACTAGTGTGGTGGCAGCTGAATCCTAGACAGCCAACTACGTGGTTCAGGTCCCAGACCCAGTGGCTTTAAACACAGTCTATGTTGGGGCCAGCAGGTGACATGGTGGTTAAGGGCACTGGACACCCACATGGCCGACCACGGTTCGAGTCCTAGACCTGGAGGCTTGCTTTCTCACCTTCTCTCTCTCCCTCTGTCCCTCCTTGGTCAAATTAAAATAAATAAAATTAAATAAAATAATTTAAAAAAACAGGCCATGCCCCACATCCTGAGAGGAGAATGGAGGAGATGAGGTTGCAGCATGACTGCACCCCATTAGGGGATGCCTTTCACTTTCTCACTCTCACTCTCCAATAAATGCATGTGACCTCTAGCAAATTAAAAAATAAATAAAACAAAAATTAAAGTTTATTTATTTCATTCTTCCATGAACAAGCGAGACAGAGAGATAGGCACTCTCAATATAGTCCTCATGCCACAATCTATTGCCAGCTTCAGCCAGCCCCAGATCATGGGCACACATGTGCCTAGCATGTTCTAGGAAGTCTTAGGGTGCAAACTCTGAACCTTTCCATCTGGGTTAGCCTCATAGAGCCTTGTATCACTGCCATGCCATCATCTGTTCCCTGATTCTTTCTGTCTCTGTCTCTCTCTCTCTCTGTTTTTTTTTTTTTTTTTTTTAGAGGGTTTCCACTTAGGGGGGCAGGGCTTC
>NW_006207460.1:705130-712200 GCF_000334495.1 Tupaia belangeri chinensis | reverse complement strand
GGATCTTGGGCACGCACGCACACGCACCTGGCGTGAGTTTAAAGCCACCGGGTCCGGGATGCAAACCGTGGTCGACTACGTGGGAGTCCAGCGACATAGCCATTACGCTAACTGCTGGTTCCCTCTCTCTCTTTTTTAAGATTTATTTATTTCATTTTATTTGTTATTATCATTTATCTTTTAATTTGACCAGAGGGAGACAGAGAGAGAGGAAAAAAAATGTGAGAAAGCAAGACACCAGCTCTGGTACTTGAACCACGGTTGCCCATGTGGGAGTACAACACCCTTAACCACCATGACACTTGCTGCCCTTCCCCCGCAATTCTCTCTTTTACTTCAGAATCTGAACCTGTCCTTAGCTGAGCTCCTCCCACCCCCTTCCCTTCTACTTTTGGTCCTTCCTCACATTACTGAAGCCCTGGACAACGTCCCCAGGCAGCAATCTTCAGTACTCTCTGGGGCCCTTCCCAAACCTCAGTCTTTGTGATGGTGAGAGTTTTCATCAGCACTTCCCTGTGCCCCTGGTTGCAGATTTCCCTCAGAGAAGCAGGAGTTAAAATAAACACTTGTTCTTATAGCAGCCCACACATTCACTATACTACAGGACTGAAAAATTGGGGCAAGGTTTTGAGTCAAGCCCTTTTCCAACCATGCAAAAGAATTTGAGTTTGGACTGTCAGAACCTAAAGAAATCTGGTGATAGGACTAATATAGGTTAGCTAGCGAGCTTGGCAGAATTTCTCACCCAGCCGTCTGCACCAGAATGGCCGTGTAACCAAGGCTCATTCTAGGACCTCGCCCAGATGTAAGGTATCAATAGGATACCCTGGAAATGGAGCCGGGAAATCTCATTCTGATACACTGTGACACAGGAGATCCACTGCTTTAAAGACCCAGAATGCTGGGGCCAGCAGGTGTCATAGTGGTTAAGGCACTGGACTCCCACTTGACTGACCATGGTTGGAGTCCCAGAGCTGGTGGCTTGAAGTTCATGCCAGTGCATGTGTATGTGTACCCAAAATCCTGAGAGGAGAATGGAGGAAAAGGGATTGCAGCATGGCCATTTTCTCTAGGGAGTTATTTCTCTCTCTCCCTCTCTGTCTCTCTGGCAAGCGCATGGATCCTAAAGCAAAATCTCTCCAAAAAAGAAACAGAGTCTAGGGCCCACTCAGTGGCCTGGTAGTTAAGGCAGCCAGATTTCACATGGCTGTCCACACAGTTTGAGTCTCAGATAGGTACAGTGCATGCATGCCCAAAATTCCAAAAGGAGAGAGAGATGGAGAAAGGATTGTATGACCATGGGGAGGGGTGCTTTCTCCTCTCCTTCTGTCTCTCTCTGGTGAAGACATGTGTCCTCCAGCAAAATAAGTAAATAAAGGAAAAGAATCTCTTTGCTCTTTCATAGTCTATTCTTTGTCACATTTTGTTTCTTGGGAGTCTGGGGTAAGAAACTCTTAAGAATGTTAACAGGCATAGACTTGTGTTCCTGGGCCTTGAGGGAGACAAGGATGGGTAGGCGGGGCTAGGAAGAAGTTTGCCAAAATAAATATTGTCCCATCAGGACCTGGCAGTTTTGCCAGGAGGTTCACAGGGATGTGCCCTTTGCTGGAAAAGGTGCCTGGTTCCCTCGTGCTTCAGGCTGAGGAGTGTGGTGTCATGGAAAAGGGCAGAAATCAAGTGCTGGTAGGTGAGCTAGAATGGAAGAGAAGAAACTGAGCCAATGCTAAAGGGTTATTAGAATTCACTTGGCCCTCGGGGACCGCATGCCGGTGTGGTGGTTAAGGGTGCTGGACTCCCACACGGCTGACTGCGGTTCAATTCCTGGACCTGCCAGCTTGTTTTCTCACTTTCTCTCTCTCTCTCTCACTCTCTCCTTCTCTGGTCAAATTAAAAATAAATAAATAAAGTTAAATAAAGTAATTCTTTTTTTAAAAAATTCTCTTGACCCCAAAAGGTATGGGTTGAAAACCTGGGCGACACTTAGAGGTAAGTAAAAGGTTGGAGGTGGATTAGAAGTTGGCATCATTGGAGTCCTGATAACCATATCAGGTAGAGGGGATACTTTATTCATTCTCTGATTTTAGTGGTCTGCAGTTGAGAAGGGAGTCAAGGCTTGGGAATTCCAGAACACCAAATCTGTCACGTCTATCTGCCCACTGGATGGTAGTGTCTGGCTAATTCACAAGAGACTCAGATGTCGGGGTTGGAGGTGGTGCTTCCATTCACTAATCCATCCCATCCATACCTGAGTAAAGACTTAGCCAACAGCGCTATCTGCCTCAAGCACAAACCAAGTCAATTAGTGAACTCCTACTTGTGATTCCCAGTTCAATTCCCCCCTTTGCTAAGCCTCTGGGTGGGTTGGGTGTCCTTCTCTGTGCCCTCAAAGAGCCCCATACGTGCCCTCATTCTATAACACCACGTTGTATAATTTTTGGCTTACATGCGTGTCTTCCCAACCAACGTTCTGCATTCCTGTTCTCCCTATGTCTGTCACGGCCTGTCAAGGCCTCTCACAGGGTAGATGAGCATGTCTATGAGGATTGCTCCAGCAGTGAGAGTGGACCTTCAGGGGACTGGGGCCAAACAAACCTAGCACTTCATGCCTCCTAGACAATGGGGACAGGCTTGGCCTGGCTGGGAACTTTCAACACCAGGCCGGCCTCTTGCCCACTCGGCCCTATGTCCCAAGAAGCTGCCAAGAATGGGAGTTCCAGCTGGCAAGAAATTTTCTTCCTGGAAGGATTCTTGGCTTGAGAATTGGCCCTTGCCTCTTCTAGGCTTCTTTGACATCCTCAACTTGCTGGGAACATGGGGGATAGGAGGGAGAGGCTGAATCAACCGTTTTGTTACTATTGCCCAAAGTCTGTGTCTACCTTTATCTCTAATAACTAACTGCACATGGTGGGGATTTCTAAGAACAGATTTTCTCATCCCTAAGTGTATGTGTGTGTGTGTGTGTGAGTGTATGGTGGGGGGAGGGGCAGGGGGAACAGGACTGGTGAAACATCTGATGGAAAAAGTCACATTCTGGCCGCACATGCCCACCCCTATCTCTGGTCTTCTTTAGCCTTTCCTAAGCAAGATTAGTCTGTAGTCCACCAGATTTAGGAGGAAGAAGTGGCATAGCAGTAATGCAGGCTTCCCTGATGCTGAGGCCATGTGGACAGTCCTGCGCTGATGTCCTGGGGCCTCCCTATCTACACGTGAACATGCACTGTGTGCCCGCGATCCTGACAGCTGAGGTTGGGCATAGAATCGTGGCCTGAAATGCTGCTGGGGTGCTTGTCTGTCTTCCTCTTTCTCATGGAAGAAATAAACAAGAAGGAGGAGGAGAAGAAAAGACGATAACACACATGAAGAAGAGACCCACACTCAGGCCTCAGAAAGAATTCACTCCACAAGGCCAGTGGCACAGCCATAGTATAACTGGACCCACACAAGAAGGTCCCCAGTTTGCTTCCTGGGGCCTCCCTCTACATGTCAGGCATCTGCATGTGCCCGTGACCTGGGCTGGCTGGGGTCATGGGTGGATCACAGTATGGGGATGCCTCTCTTTTTACGTCTCTGCCTCGTGGAAGAAATAGATCAAAGAATTCACTCTAGTGACACGCAGTGGGCTCAGCTCTAGCTGAAGTATCCTTGTATCTGCAAACCCCTCAGTAGGGATGGTCACTGCTAACCCCTTCCCCTAGCCCAGAAAACATGTACCCAATCACGACTATTTTATTTTTCTTTTAATTTTTCTGAAGGATATACACCACATATCCCATGGGCAATAAAGCGCATTCAGTGTGTTTATAAGCCAAACAGTCACTTTGTTTAAGCAAACACAAGTACAAAGTAAAATAAAACCACAAAATAATGAACTGCATGTTCATAACATACAAAAATCGCCGCCTACTCAGTAGGTAACTACAACATTCCAACTCCTGAATATATTTATAAATTTACATTTTCAGTTAAAAAAATAGACTTTTGAGAGTTCAAATTTTGTTTTAGATTTTGTTTTCTTACATTCTGGAGAACTGAGTCTCAGCTCAGCCCTCTCCCTTATTTTGCTCCCAAAGCCTCCCCCAAATCATCACTCCCTGCTCCCCTTAAGGCTAGAGGTGAGCACGTCCCTCACAATTGCACATGTCAAGCCATCAGCAAGGCGCATCACACGAAAGGCACCAAGACGTGAAACTTTTTAAACCAAAAAGGGAAAAAAAAAACCACTTTCAAAAAAGAAAAAAAGAAAAACCAAACCATATTTTGTCACATGTGAGAGTACAGTCGAGCAGTATTTACAAAGGTTAACGGAACAACACTCTGACACATGCTGATAAATACCTAGGACTGCTGTTTCAAAAAAAGCTTCAAACTTATTGTCACAGCATCATCACAAAATAGAGGATCACCATTGATTTGCTTGGCTTTTCTTTTTTCTTTTTTTTTTCCCCCAAAGTAAGGACCAAACTCCAAATAACACAATAGAATATGCAAATTATCTTCACATCAAGAGTACCCCAAGAAAAACGAAATCCATGGCACAGACGCTGTACAAGGGTATAGGGCAGGACTCTTAACAGCCCAAACCCCATTTTGCCAACTCAATTTTCTAGCACTGAAGGGAGCAAGGGGTCAGGCATACGATGGAGATGATACTGAAATGATTTATCCAAAATCCATGCAAATCAAGTTCTTTGGATAGAGGTGAAGAACTTGGACATGGCTGTTTCAGGCAGCTGAAGTCAAAGGGACTAGGAATTAGGAGGAAGGGTAAGTGGGCAGAAAGAATTGTTGGCCAACAGACCTTCCACTCCAAGTAGAGGGAAGACTTGGCTCTGAGAACCTCCATCTGACCTAAAAGGATCCCCCTCCTATGGCCATCGCCTCCTCCTGTCCTATAAGTCTCTTGTTTTTTTGTTTTTTTGTTTTTTTCTCTCTTTTTTCCCCTTGTTTCCCTTTAGCAAATTTCAATTGTCCTGGGAGAAAACGTTGCTGTCATGTCCGTAAGCCCTGTGGAGGCGCTGAAGGAGTTGGAGACAGCTGAGGAAGGGAAGCTGCTGACCTGGGTCGGGAAAGCAGGGGGAACTGAGGAGTACGTGGTAGCCACCGAGGGTGAGGGGAAGCCACTGTGCACAGGGGATGGGTAGGTGGAGGAGCCGGGAGAGGAGTAAGAGGTCGGCACCGGGGATGGGTACGAGGTGGTGGCTGGGGATGGATAAGAGGTAGTGACTGGGGATGGGTAAGAGGTAGCAACCGGGGACGGGTAGGAGGAGAGCGAGGAGGTGGCCGAAGAGGCCACAACACTTTTGTCTGCTTTCTTGTCCTTCTGCCGCAAGTGGATCTTGGTATGCCTCTTACGTTCATCACTCCTGGCAAACTTTCTTCCACAGATGTCGCAGGCAAAGGGCTTCTCGCCTGTGTGGGTGCGGATGTGGGTGGTGAGGTGGTCACTACGGCTGAAGTTGCGCATGCAGATGCGACACTGGAAGGGCTTCTGGCCTGTGTGGATGCGGATATGGCGAGTGAGCTCGTCAGAGCGAGAGAAGCGGCGATCACAGGACTCCACTGGGCAGGCGTAGGGACGTTCATGGGGTGGCGTCTTGCTGGGCCGGTTGGGGTACTTGCGCATGCGGCTGGGTTTGATGAGTTGGGACTGGTAGGTGGCATTGAGGGCTTTCAGGTCCTGGGAGCCTGACTGAGTGGCAAAGGCCTTGATAGTAGAGAGTGGAGTGAGCGAAGGCTGCTGGGTACGGTTCTCCAGGCCCTGGAAGGGCTTTTGGTCTGGAGTGCCCAGGCCCAGGTCGCCCTGCTGCTGTGGAAACAGGTAGTCAGGGATCATGGGAACCTGGAAGCCACCCTTGGCCGCAGGGTAGGCAGGAGGCGGGTATTGGAGGGCTGTGCCTGCTGAGCCTGGAAAGGCCTGGCTTTGTGGCTCCGGGAAAATGTCAGTGTTGGGCGTGGGGAAGGTGGGTGCTGCTGAGTAGATGGGACTGCTGTCGTTGGATGGCACCGCACAGCTCAGGGGTGGGCTCTGGGACGCAGAGGAGGAGGAGGAGGCTGCTGGAGACGGTGCTGAGGATGAGGAGGCTGGTGGGTTGGTCATGCTCACAAGGCCACTGACCAAGCTGAAGAGGGGCTCAGGCCACAGGGTGTTGCCACTGTTGGGCGCTGGCTCCAGAGAGAAGCGGCCGGTGTAGGTGATGGGAGGCAGCCGAGTGGTTTGGCTGGGATAACTGGTCTCCACCAGCACCTTCTCATTATTCAGAGAGATGTCAGGAAAAGACTCTGTCAGGAGAGAGAGGGGGGAGGCCTGGTTACTGGAGGGCACTCAGTCACTGGAGGTCGAGTGGGGCCTGAGCTGCCAGGCTAGAGGTCGGCCGACTACCATTGACTCCCGAGCTGGTTAATAATTGATAGCAGCAGATTGCAATGTTCCTGGACCAGTTCCAGCGGCAGAGCCCATTTCAACAACAGCTGACGCAAATACAGAGAATCCCCCTCCACTGCAGCTCCCAGCGCTCCGCAGCGGCGACTGCGCGGGCGAGGGATTCCCGCCAGCAACCCAGGGCCGGCCACAGCTAGTGCGCGCCCCCTACCCTGGGCCACAGGGACATCCCTGACCACAGATCACTGCCCCTCCTTGGGGACTGGCGGCAGGCAAGGCAAGCCTTTCTGGAGAGGGACGGGGGCACAGCCCTGATAATCAAAACAAGCCCTCCCCCTCTCCACCCACCCACGCAGCAACACAGCTCTCCATCCAAAACAAAAGCTCAGTCCACTGCGCACGGCTGGGGACGAGGGTGGAAGGGGTAGGCGGGGGGTGTCCCCAGGCATCCCTCTAACACATGACCCTGGGGATGCGAGGAACACAAGGGAAACCCCGGTCATATCCCCGAGGTCTAGGAACACCCCTGCGGTGAAGGACTGGACGCCAGCATGGGGCAAAAGGGCTCATGTCGGCGAAGACCCCAGCTTACCTGCGGTCAGGTGCTCGTAGGGCTGCTCGCCGGCCTCCCCCTGAGGGTTGAAGGCGCTGCCGCTGTTGCTGCTGTTGCCGCCGCCCCCCCCCCCCCCCC
>NW_006207460.1:704079-704499 GCF_000334495.1 Tupaia belangeri chinensis | reverse complement strand
CCCCCCCCCCCCCCCCGCCCCCGCTGCTGCTGCTGCTGCTGCTGTTACCGCCGCTGCCCTCTGGGGCCCCGGCGGCACCGAGGAACTGGGGAGCCCCGTTGCTCAGCAGCATCATCTCCTCTAGTTTGGGGTAGTTGTCCATGGTGGGAGAGTGAGGAAAGGAGCCGAACGGGTCGGACATCTGCAGCGGAGACATCAGTTGCATCTCGGCCTTGGCCGCGGCCATTTCGGACGAGCGGGTTGGAGAACCGGTGTTAGGGCGGGTGGGCGCAGCCGGGGGCCGGAGCTGCGAGGGACACACTCGCGGGGGCCTGGCCGGGTCACATGCGGGGTGCGGGGCACACTGGGGAAAGCGCAGGTGGGGTCCCCAGCTTGCCCTCGCCGCACGCCGGTTGGACTCGCCGCGGCTGCGGAGGCTAG
>NW_006207460.1:681340-704059 GCF_000334495.1 Tupaia belangeri chinensis | reverse complement strand
GCTGGCGGGGGCGTGTGGCGGCGGCGGCGGCTCCCCAAGTTCTGCGCGCTGGGATCTCTCGCGACTCCCCGGATCCGCCTCTATTTGAAGGGTCTGAAACCGCACGGGCCAGCCTCCGTCGTGACGTACATGGCCATATTTGGGAAGCAGGAAGCCCTAATATGGCAGGACCGGCCAGGAGGACCCAAAGTGACGTGAAGCCCCCTGTCTGAGAGCGTGAAGCATCTACGTCCCGCACCCGGGGTCCCGCGCGCGCTCCCACATCCCAGGAGCCGGGCTCCAGGGAAGCCTAGAACTTGAGCCGAGGCTGGGGCCTCCCCGACCCACGCTGCCCCGGAGTTCCCAGCGTTGCCCCCGCCCCTTCCCTCCGCCTTCTTCCCTCCTCCCAGAGCCGGAAGCGGCCAGGCCATATTGGGCAACTCCAAATAAGGCGCTGCCCAAATATGGGTTGTTCCGGCGGGGGATCCTTCCTGCTCCTTATATGGCGTTTCCGGGTCGCTGCTGGTTGCTCCCCTGCTCCCTCCCTCCTCCCTGGTTCCAAGCCGGGAGCCCGAGCGCGCGCAGGAGCCGGGGACGCCCAGGCGGGGAGGGCGCGGGGCGCGTACGCCGGGCACGCGGCTGCTCAGGCAGCTCCAAAGCGTGAACTGGGCTGGGGAAGCCCGGACCTGGAGCGGGGGCGAAGGCGAGTCGGGCCGGGGTTCTGCCGCCGTCATCCAGGGCCTGCCCGCCCACCTTACAGACCGTGGGAGCCAGCCGGGAGCCGAGGGGAGGAGCGGCTGGGCTGGCCGGGGCAGAGGCCGCCCAGGAGAGGCGGGGCCCTGACCCCGGGCCTCGACCAATGGCATGACGACTTTCCAGGTGTCACCGGGGAAACTGAGGCTAGGAAGTCATGGCCACATGGTTCTTGGGGGCACTGTGTATAGCATTGGGCGGCCTGCCGTCTCTGCCACCTGTCGACGAGTTTGGGGTTTGAAGGCCTGGAGCCCCCTCTGCCCTACTCAGAACCAAACAACTGTTCCCTGGCTCCCGCCGAGGAAAAGTTCACCTTTGGGGGCCCGGAGAAGGAAACCTGATTGCCCCAGAGGAGACCCGAGTTCTATTCCCTCCAGGAACTACGGTGGCGGTGGTGCGGCAGTGTGTGTTCGGGGGGGCGGTGCTTCCCCACCTTTATCTAGTCCAGCTGGAGGCGGGGCGGTCACTGCGCAGTTCTTAAGAAGGGGCTTCCTAGTGGGTTGTACGGGGACCCCCGGCTTGGCGCTGAGACCGGCTTAGCGGCTCGGTGCTGCCCCCTGGAGGTCTCTCTAGCTCTGTTCCCGGGCCTCTGGCCAAGCGGGCTCTTCCGCCGCCTTCTCACTCCTCCTCCCCGCTGCTGCGCTGGGCGCGGAGCCAGGCTGGGGGAGCCTTCGACGCAGTGAACGCGAACTGAGCAGGCGCCGCAGCACGGGCTCTCCCTGCAGTCCCTAGGGAGCCGCCACTGCCGAGGCGCCGAGACTCCGGGATAACACTCCCCTCCCCGAGCCAAGGCTAGGGCGGGGAGTGGGTGCTTGGAGAGGATGACTGCCGCAGGTCTCCTGGGAGCAGGACGCGAACAGGGAAGCCCTCCCCGCGCCCAAATGCTCACCCCAAAGCGAAGAGAGATTCTGGGAAGGGAATGTTCCTGCACTAGTCCTGAATATTCAGAGATGGTGCTGTTTTTCCGAATTAAAAAAAAAAAAAAACAATGCGTGGAAGGAGGAGACCGAGAAGGGGGGCGGGGGTGGCAGGTCCTAATAACCTCGGGAGATCCGAGACAGAGGGTTTAAAGGGAGGAGGGTTGTAATCTTCCGAGCTTTATCCCTTTGTATCTATCCCCACCCCCACATTTTCTTATGAAAATCAAGTTAAGGAATCAGGCCATGAGCCAGGACTCCCTTGTCACTGAGCTCCCCATCCCAAGAGCTGGGGGACGGAACCCCACTCCCAGTCTACGGAGTTGTCCCTTAGGGAAGGAGTGATGCGCCTCTAAGGCGTCCAGCTGCAGGCAGGAAGGCCAGGCCGACTGCAGTGATAATGCTCCTCGGTCTGAATGTCCATTCTGCCCCTTCCTGGCAGGCTACTCTGCTAGTTTTTGTGTCTCACTTTCTTCGACTGTAAAGTGGGTCTCATGTTAGTGATTTTTCTGCCTGGGAGAATTATTTGTGAAAACTATCATTTACTCAGGCTGCCATCTGTGAAGACCCAAAGCACAATGCCTGCCTTGCAGTTGACATTCAACAAACGGGCTGTTGATTATTTTCAGGGGCTTTGGACCCACAGTGTCACCCACAGTCCACTCACCCATCCTCAGCCTCCATGAAAACCCCAGTCACCCATTTCTGAAAGTTGTGCAGAGAGGAAAAAAACATTCTAATTCTAACCCAGGGGACATTGTCCTTAAGCGCTCATCCGAATCCTTACTGCAGTAAAGCATCGTTTCCTAGGGCAGAATTTTTCAACCTTGACTATGCAGCACAAACACCTATGGAGCTCTAAAAAAGAAAGGTTTTACCCTAGACCAACTGAATCACCGGTCTTCTTGAACTTGTAAGTGCCCAAAGTGAACAGTATCTCAGCCTGGGATCCCATGCTATCCCTTGGGAGCTACCCAGACTCAGAGAGAACATCCTTTTCCCCTGGCCAGGGCCAGATTCGAATCCCCTGTGATTCTAAAGCCAATCTAAGATATCTCCAGGTTCTTACTGAAGCTAGCACTGGAAATCCTTTTTATGGATTTTATGTTTTGCATGCCCAACATGAATTCCCCTTTCTTTTCATAACTGTTCCTCAGACCGCAGTTTCCTTTGGGGGAACCACTCCAGTCCACGTGGCTGGAGGAAGATAACCCTAGATCTAAGTAGGATGTAACCCTCTCCTGGCCATCAGCCAAGATGCTGCAGTCTAAGAGCATTCCAACTCCCCAGCCATAGGGATTGAAGCAGGATGAGCGCCTGAACTGAACCAAGCCGTTGAGAATCACTTCTAGGACATTTTTCTGGATCTCTTGGAAAAGAACTCTTTTTGCCTGCTGGTGCTCAGCCAATAGAATGTAAGCGTAGAGGCCATCTTTCCCTCAGGACTAGAGAGGCTGCCTGAATGAAGCCAATGCAGTGGAAGTCGGGGAGAAGAGATATACATAGAGAGGGTCAGTCTCGGGTTCAGTCTGGACTCTCAGCTATGCAGGCCGATGAATTCCTTTTTTATTTAGCAAAATAGTCTCAGTTCAGATTTTGTTACAACTCAACAAGTTCTGATTAATATGCCCATTATCAACAACAACAAATTTCTCTGCAGATTTACTGACTGGGAATAAGTCCTGTGGCATGGATCTCTCAGGAGCTTACGATTGTGGAGAACGGAGGCTGGTTTCTATATTATAAGAGATTAAGAATAGGGAGGCCGACAGGTGGCATGGTGGTTAAGGGTGCTAGACTCCCGTGTGGCCGACTGTGGTTCGAGTTTCTTTATTTTATTCATTTTTAAAAATTTGACCAGAGAGAGAGGAGAGAAAGAAAGTGAGAAAGCAAGCTGCTAGATCTGGTACTCGAACCATGATCAGCCATGTGGGAGTCCAATGCCCTTAACCACCACACCACCTGCTGGCCCCAAATAAAATAATCCCCCCCCCAAAAAAAAAGAAAACTTTTACTCACCTGTGAGTTCTGGTCAAATGACAGTTCTGTAAATTGCATAAAATAATAAGACGTTAAAAAAGCAAAAGCAGAACAAAATTGGAAAGAGATATTTAAATATAAAACGTGGGGACTAGCATTTGGCGTAATGGCTATGTCGTTGGACTACCATGTAGTCAATCATGGTTCAAGTCCCAGATCCGCGTGTGCGTGTGTACCCAAGATCCTGAGAGGAGAATGGAGGAGAGGGGATTGCAGCATGGCCATCACCCCTGGAAGGTGAGGGGTGAGTTCTTGCTTTCTGTCTCTCTGTCTCTCTGTCTTTCTGGCAAGTGCATGCACCCTATAGCAAAAACCTCTCCAAAAATAAATAAATATGAAGACATGGTGATAATTTTCCATTGTGTTATTTCCTAGTCATCTTTTCATTTTCTCCCACACAATGGTTCTCTATATCTTCAAAGACATGCTAAACCTTTAAGGAAACACTTCCGTTTTTTTGAGAAGTATTAAGAAATTTACTGAATTTGAGAGCACTAGTGTTAAAAATTTATGGATAGCATACAGTGGTTCTACTTACAATGCGTGGAAGGAGGAGACCGAGAAGGGGGGCGGGGGTGGCAGGTCCTAATAACCTCGGGAGATCCGAGACAGAGGGTTTAAAGGGAGGAGGGTTGTAATCTTCCGAGCTTTATCCCTTTGTATCTATCCCCACCCCCACATTTTCTTATGAAAATCAAGTTAAGGAATCAGGCCATGAGCCAGGACTCCCTTGTCACTGAGCTCCCCATCCCAAGAGCTGGGGGAAGGAAGCCCACTCCCAGTCTACGGAGTTGTCCCTTAGGGAAGGAGTGATGCGCCTCTAAGGCGTCCAGCTGCAGGCAGGAAGGCCAGGCCGACTGCAGTCATAATGCTCCTCGGTCTGAATGTCCATTCTGCCCCTTCCTGGCAGGCTACTCTGCTAGTTTTTGTATCTCACTTTCTTCGACTGTAAAGTGGGTCTCACATTAGTGGTTTTTCTGCCTGGGAGAATTATTTGTGAAAACTATCATTTACTCAGGCTGCCATCTGTGAAGACCCAAAGCACAATGCCTGCCTTGCAGTTGACATTCAACAAACGGGCTGTTGATTATTTTCAGGGGCTTTGGACCCACAGTGTCACCCTCAGTCCACCCACCCATTCTCAGTCTCCATGAAAACCCCAGTCACCCATTTCTGAAAGTTGTGCAGAGAGGAAAAAAAACATTCTAATTCTAACCCAGGGGACATTGTCCTTAAGCGCTCATCCGAATCCTTACTGCAGTAAAGCATCGTTTCCTAGGGCAGAATTTTTCAACCTTGACTATGCAGCACAAACACCTATGGAGCTCTAAAAAAGAAAGGTTTTACCCTAGACCAACTGAATCACCGGTCTTCTTGAACTTGTAAGTGCCCAAAGTGAACAGTATCTCAGCCTGGGATCCCATGCTATCCCTTGGGAGCTACCCAGACTCAGAGAGAACATCCTTTTCCCCTGGCCAGGGCCAGATTCGAATCCCCTGTGATTCTAAAGCCAATCTAAGATATCTCCAGGTTCTTACTGAAGCTAGCACTGGAAATCCTTTTTATGGATTTTATGTTTTGCATGCCCAACATGAATTCCCCTTTCTTTTCATAACTGTTCCTCAGACCGCAGTTTCCTTTGGGGGAACCACTCCAGTCCACGTGGCTGGAGGAAGATAACCCTAGATCTAAGTAGGATGTAACCCTCTCCTGGCCATCAGCCAAGATGCTGCAGTCTAAGAGCATTCCAACTCCCCAGCCATAGGGATTGAAGCAGGATGAGCGCCTGAACTGAACCAAGCCGTTGAGAATCACTTCTAGGACATTTTTCTGGATCTCTTGGAAAAGAACTCTTTTTGCCTGCTGGTGCTCAGCCAATAGAATGTAAGCGTAGAGGCCATCTTTCCCTCAGGACTAGAGAGGCTGCCTGAATGAAGCCAATGCAGTGGAAGTCGGGGAGAAGAGATATACATAGAGAGGGTCAGTCTCGGGTTCAGTCTGGACTCTCAGTTATGCAGGCTGATGAATTCCTTTTTTATTTAGCAAAATAGCCTCAGTTCAGATTTTGTTACAACTCAACAAGTTCTGATTAATATGCCCATTATCAACAACTTTCTCTGCAGATTTACTGACTGGGAATAAGTCCTGTGGCATGGATCTCTCAGGAGCTTACGATTGTGGAGAACGGAGGCTGGTTTCTATATTATAAGAGATTAAGAATAGGGAGGCCGACAGGTGGCATGGTGGTTAAGGGTGCTAGACTCCCGTGTGGCCGACTGTGGTTCGAGTTTCTTTATTTTATTCATTTTTAAAAATTTGACCAGAGAGAGAGGAGAGAAAGAAAGTGAGAAAGCAAGCCGCTAGATCTGGTACTCGAACCGTGGTCAGCCATGTGGGAGTCCAATGCCCTTAACCACCACACCACCTGCTGGCCCCAAATAAAATAATCCCCCCCCCAAAAAAAAATCGAATAGAAAGGAAGTAGCCCCAATGATCTCCAGAAATCAGTGATGCTAAGAGACATAAAGGACAAGAAGAGGGAGAGAAATTCCAGGGGACTGGGAGAAGGGCAGGGATGATGAAGAGATTTTGGAGGAGAAGGGCCAGACTTTGTTGTGGGGAAGCTGTTTCAGGTTGGGGTAAGGGGTGGGGTAACCAGAAGGGCTCCTGTGTGGCTGTTAGAAGAAAACGAGGCTGGGGGCCAGCAAGTGGCCCCCACTTGTCAAATTAAAATAAATGAATGAATAAATAAAATTAAATATTTTTTAAAAACATGTTTATTTCACCTTATCTTCTGTTGCTTCCCACTATGAGCCTCTTTACTCCAGCCCCTTTTCAGCCTCATTTTTTTCTTTTTTTATGTTTTCTTTTTTTAGAATTATTTTATTTAACTTTATTTATTATTATCATTATTATTTTCCAGTTTGATCAGAGAGAGACAGAGAGAAAGAGAGAGGAAGTGAGAAAGCAAGCCACCAGGTCCAGGCATTGAGCCAAGTTCAGCCATGTTGGAGTGTCCAGTGCTTAAACCACCACACCACCTGATGATCCCAAACACTTATTTTTTAATTTTTAAAATTGTATTTTTTTTTTTTTTTGAGAGGTTTTTGCTATAGGGTGCGTGTGTTCACCAGAAAGACAAAGAGACAGAAAGCAAGAAATCACCTTCCAGGGAGGATAGCCATGCCACAATCCCTTCTCCTCCATTCTCTTCTCGGGATCTTGGGTTCGCATGCACACATGCCCAGTGTGAGTTTAAGTCACCGGGTCTGGAATTCAAACCATGATCAACTACATGGGAGTCCAGCAATGTAGCCATTACACAATCTGCTATTCCCCCAAACACTTATTTTATTTTTTTAAAAAAGCTTTCTTGGCCACTATCTATATCAGGCAGAATGCTAAGTCAGGGATTCTGCCTCAAGGTTTTGCCCTCCTAGAAACTACCATTCAGTGGGATAGGCAGAACAGTTATTCAAGAGGCCAATAGGTGGCACAGTGGCTAAGGTGCTGGAGCTCCACATGGCCCACTGAAATTTGAGTTCCAAGAAAATGAATAAATTAATAAAAAAAAGAAAAAAAAATTTGAGTTCCAGACCCAGAGGCTTGAAACTCACACTGGGCCCATCTGCATGCGTGCCCAAAATCCCAAGATGAGTCTGGAGGAGAGGGGATTGCTACATGGCCATCAACCACCCTGGGAGGTGATTCCCACTTTCTGTCTCTCTGGCAAGTGTACACACCCTGTAGCAAAAATCTCTCTCTAAAAAAAAAGTTACTCACATGAAAATTTCAGATTATGTTAAATGTAACTTAACTACTATGGCAGGTGAAGGAGAGAGTCTCAAAGGAAGTGACATTAAAGCGGAAATATAAACAAGAGAAAACTAACCCTGCATAGTGTAGTGGACAGAGCATTCCAGGAAGGGGGACAGGAGGCAAAGCAGTCCAACTAGGATCAGTCTAAGGTGTGGACAGGGGGAGTGTCCCTCATTCTCCCTGTTTTGCCCTCTTCGGTCATACGGAGAGGATGGCCTTGTCCACTCTCCCCATCCTCCATGTGTAAGCCCCTACAAGGCAGATTCCTCCAGGAACACTGAGAGGAGCTGAGCTCACAGTCCCACACACTGCCCAGACCTTAGCACTCTCTCATGGGGCAGCCAATGAGGAGCACCTAATAGTCACCTCCCTGGATAGGGCTGTACTGCTGACTGACAGCAGGGCTAGGGGCTTCACAGTCATTCCCATTCCCCTCTGGCCTCTCTTTTGGCCAATGGCACATTTCTGTCTACTGTGACTGAGGAGATAAGAAAGGGAGAAAACATGATAAAAAGAACTGGGCCCTTGTGGCCAGCAGGTGATGTGGTGGTTAAGGGCACTGGACTCTCACATGGCCAACTGTGATTCGAGTCCCGGAACCGGCACCTTGTTTTCTCACTTTCTCTCTCTCTCTTGCTTGCTCTGTTCCTCTCCAGTCAAATTAAAATAAATAAATAAATAAATAAATATTTTTTAAAGAATTGGCCCCTCCCAAAGAACCGAATCATCTCCATTTAGACTTGTGAGCACCCAACCTGTGACCAACAACCCAGGTGGAACGACTTGCCTGGGTCTTGCAGGGAACCAGGTGGGAGGTAAGGAAGGCTCTGTCTGAGCCACTCCCACATCCTGACCTGTGGCTGCGTGGGCCTCAGGGGTGCTTAGGAGTGACCCGGGGTTCTCAGACCTTGCCTGACTGCTACCAGAAGTCCTGGGAAAGATGAGAGGCCCTTAGAGGGTGTGCAGGTCAGAGCTGCTGTCTGTGTTCAGACTTCTCTTGCAATCGAGGGTGGAGGGGTATCAGAGGTGGGAGAACTGAGCCTGCCCATGGCAACTGAGGCTCCAGGAGAAAGCCTGCGGGACCACCCTGCCTCGGAAAACCGACCCAGGATTGAGCAGGTTGCATCTCGGAGGAAAACAAGCCCCTTTTTCCATTGCCATTTCCTCTTCCCCAGCTACGTCAGCACCCACATGTGCTGCTCAGGCCGTGGTTTGCCACAGTTGTGGCTGCCTGGGCTCAGGAAGTGACTGTCTCTTGGGTTCTGCCTGAGGTGCCTGTCACACTTTCCGATGGCTGATGGCTTCCACCGGAAACCTGCAGGACTTGGCCTTGAATGGGTCTGGGGGTAGTTCTGCTCCCACCCCAGGGAAGGCCTTGAGAGGTGAGAACAAACCTGACTAGACTAGGCATGGGTTGGGACAGAAAGTGCACTGAGATGGTGGGGAGAAGTGAGGTGACCGGGGAAAACAGGCGATGAGAGTCATCCCAGAGTGCTGTGTGAGGCCATCGACCACCGCAGCTACTCCAATTGCAGATGCCAGAGAGTAACCGAGTCCTGGCAGAGGGGCGGGAGGGCCTTGCAGAGTGACCCCAAGGCCTGAGGCAGATGTATCTCAAAGAGGGTTCTGAAGAGGCTGCCTGGCCTGTTCCAGACAGGATCCAGGGCTGCAGGGAAGAGACCATGGAAGATCGGGCCCCACGTGGCAGGGTTCGCCTCTAAGACATGGGGTCTGGGCTGCTGTCTTCAGAGTTTGCCTGAGGAGTGTTGCTTCAGACAGAGGTAGGTTAGGCCTATAGTGGAAGACACTGGGCATAATCACTTGGGGAGGTGGCACAGTCTGTCCTTGAGGGGGTCCGTAAAAGGAGTAGGGTGTGGGTGGAGGTAGGTGGACATTTAGGCAGCTTTCTCTGTCTCAGAATGCCCTGCAGATGCAGAAGAGGCTGGATGTCTTGGGAGGGGGCAATTCCCCTGTCCTGTGCTTGGCAGCCCCTCTCCCAGGTCTGAGGCTGGCAGGACCATGAGCTCAGAGGACCACCCAGCCTGTGGTGATTTCTCTGCTCTCCCCATCCCCAGCTGAATGTGCAACAAAGCCAGCTGGTTGCAGAAATCTCTGGAAGCTTGTTGGGCAGGAGAGGGAGGGGAGCGTTACATAAGAACCCACTGATGTGCAGGAAGTCGAGAGCAGCCTTTAGATTAGAAAGGCAGCATTTCCATCCAGCCCAGAAAGGCAGGAATAGCAACGGTGGTTATTTCTGGCCCCTCACTACCGCCCAGTGCTGGGGCTGTTCATCTTCTTGGTGGGTGAGCTTGCACTCTGAGGACCTGGTGTGAGGGGGAAGAGGGAGGGGGAAGGCAGCCCCTGGGGCTACCCCACTCAGGCACTGGTCTCCCCTCCCCACATACCAGGATGAAGGAAAAACAATTATAATAGTATTTGTGGCGCTTGTTTCCTGGTTTTCCTTAAGCTCCTGCCCTCCCCCAAAAAACAAACAAACAAAAAAAAAAACAAAAAAAACACACGCTTACCGTGACAGGCTCTGTGCTAAACACTTGACAGACATTTGTCCTTGCAGTGCCCAGTGAGGAAGATAACATTGTCACCCCCATTTAACTGATGAGGAAGCCCGCTTAGAGAGGGCAGGTGGCTTGCTTACGGTCACAGAGCTGGGTAACAGTGGAGCCAGGATTCCAATCCAGGCAGCTTGGCTTCAGAACCCTCTGGCCAAACCCCAGCTCATACCAAAAACTGTTCCCTGGGGTCCCAAAGTGAATCAGACAAAGCTTTAATTCTGCAGGGGTTTTTGGAGTCAAGTTGGATAGGGGATACAGACACGTGAACAGATCATTTCATTTCATTCATTCAACAATTGTTTATCAAACATCATTTCTCTTCTGGGCATTAAAGATACAAAGAGAAGTAAGGGCGGTTTCCCCCTTTCTAACTCCCAGCCTGGAGGGGGAGACAGACAGCGGAGGAGTGGTTAGGCAGCACGTGCTCTCGTGGGGGAAGCACAGTGAGTGTGCTTCTGCCTGCTGAGCTGCTTCCTAGGCGGTCAGAGAGACAACCTGCCATTTAGAAATAACGGCAAGAGGCTGGGCGGGGCAGAGCAGGTGGTGAGACTAGCAGGCAGCCATGCCACGGTCTAAGAGAGGGGTTTGGTTGCCTCGGCACCAGTGATCTCAGGGGCTTCCCCAGGGCCTCCCACTCAGAGGCAGAAAGAGAGAAAAGTTGACATCCAGATATACTGACAGACAGCTCAGTCCAAAGGAGCATCGCTTTCCCTTGATTCAGTGGCATCTGGGTGGCTGGGAGGCTAGATAAAAGGACCTCTTCCCAGCCCAGCCAGTGGTGTGGCGGCTAAGGTGGCTGGATCCAACATGGCTGAAATTGTGGTTCAAGGTCCGGACTCAAAGACTTGAAAAACACATCAGGTGCATGTACACACGTGCCCAAAATCCTGGTAGAAGAATGGAGGAGAAGTGGTTACAGCATGGCCATTTCCCCTGGGGGATGAATTTTCACTTTCCCTCTCTTTGTCTTTCTCTATGACGAGTGTACATGCCCTGTAGCAAAATCTAGGAGGGGGAAAAAAGCCAGATATAATATGATTGCACCTATACAGGGTACCTAAAGTAGTCAGATTCACAGCAGGAGGATGGGGGTACACAGGGGGTTATTGCTTTAATGGGTTCAGTTTCTGTTTAGGATGAGGAAGAAGTTCTTAAAATAGATAGCAGTGATAGTTACATAACATTGTGAATATACTTAATGCCACTGAAGGTAGCCATTTAAAAATGTTCAAATGATGGGACTGGCAGGTGGTGTGGTGGTTAAGG
Organism: Tupaia belangeri chinensis; assembly: GCF_000334495.1. NCBI lineage: Eukaryota > Metazoa > Chordata > Mammalia > Scandentia > Tupaiidae > Tupaia > Tupaia belangeri. The sequence continues at coordinate 692,712 of NW_006207460.1, read as the reverse complement.
ATGCTGGACTCCCACATGGCTGATCGCGGTCTGAGTCCCGGACCTGGCAGCTTGCTTTCTCACTTTCCCTCTCTCTCATTCTATCCCTCTCTGGTCAAATTTAAGTTAGTAAGTAAATGAATAAATAAAGTTAAGTAAAATCATTCTTTTAAAAAATAAAATAAAATAAAAATGGTAAAATGGTAAATTTCATGTATATTTTACCACAATAAAAGTAACTATTAATCAAGTTCTCTGTTTTTGTTTTAAATATTTACTTTTATTTATTTATTATTTTTTTTTAATAACTAGAGAGAGAGAGAGAAAATGAGAAAGCAAGCTGCCAGGTCCAGGACTCCAATCTGTGGTCAGCCACGTGGGAATCCAGTGCCCCAATCACCATCCACCTGCCAGAGCCCGTTTTGTTTTAATTTGCTATAGCATCTTAACCTCCTTGCCACCTGTTGACCTCTAGTATCTGGCCTTTTGTATTTGATTAGTTTCATTTGCATAATGTTTTCATGGTTCTGTTATGTATCAAAATCACTTTTCCAAGCTGCATAATACTCTGTTATATGTATATACCACCTTTTGTGTCCCTATTCATCGATTAATGGAAAAAGAGTTGTTTCTATGTTTGGTTATTGTGAATAATACTGTCAGAACATTAGCGTGCAAGTCTCTATGGATTCAGTTTTAATTCACCATCTAGAGGTAATGACCTATTTCTATCCCAAGGAGGATGGATTAAAGTTGGATAAGAACATAGGTTTTGAGGCTGGCAAGTGGTATGGTGGTTAAAGGCGCTGGACTCCTGCATGGCTGACTGCGGTTTGAGTCCTGGACCTGGCGGCTTGCTTGCTTTCTTACTTTCCCTTTCTCTTGCTGTTTCTCTCTGGTCAAATTTAAAATAATAATAAAAATAGTATATAAGATTAAATAAATAATTCTTTTTTAACATTTTGTTTAAATATTTATTTATTTATTGCTACAGGGCACATGTGCTCACCAGAGAGACAGAGAGAGACAGGGAGACAGAAAGGGAGAAATCACCCCCCAGGGAGAATGGCCACGCCGCAATCCCTTGCTTCTCCTCTATTCTCTTCTCAGGATCTTGGGCATGCATGCACACGCACCTGGCGTGAATTTTTAAGCCACCAAATCTGTCTCTCTCTTTGGTGAGCACACTTGCTCCGTACCTAGTTAAAAAATAATAATAGTAGGGTACCAGCAAGTGGTGTGGTGGTTAAGGCATTGTACACTCCCACATGGCCAACTGCGGTTTGAGTACTGGACCTGGTGGCTTGTTTTCTCACTTTCCCTCTCTCTCTCTCTCTCTCTCTGCGTATCTCTCTCTGGTCAAATTAAAATAAGCGAATGGGGGCCAGCAGGTGGTGTGGTGGATAAGGGCGCTGGATTCCTACATGGCCAACCATGGTTCAAGTCCTGGATCTGGTGGCTTACTTTCTCACTTTCCCTTTCTCTCTCTCTCTCGTCAAATAAAGAAAAAAATAACAATAACAAATGGAAATAAATAAATAATTAATTATTTTTTTTTAAAAATAAAATAAACGAATGAATAAATGAAATTAAATAAATAATTATTTTAAATAATAAGAATAAATAAGATTAAATATGTAATTCTTGGTTTCTTACTATTGGTGACTAAAGCAGCAGTATCTTCCGCTGGATAGTTTTTTTTTAATAAGAATTATTTTATTTATTTTTATTTATTTTTAAATTTTTAAAATTTTTGCTATAGGGCACGTGTGCTTGCCAGAAAGACAGAGAGAGACAGAGAGATAGAAAGCAAAAATTCACCCTCCAGAAGGGATGGCCATGCCCCAATCCCTTCTCCTCCATTCTCCTCTCGGGATCTTGGGGACGCACACACAGGCGTCTGGGGTGAGTTTAAGCCACCGGGTCCAGGACTCAAACCGCAGTCGACTACATGGGAGTTCAGCAACATAGCTAGCCATTATGCTAACTGTTGGTCCTAAGAATTATTTTATTTATGAATAAATAGAGAAAGGGAAAGTGAGAAAGCAAGCTGCCAGTTCTAGGACTTGAACTGTGGCCAACCATGTGGGAGTCCAGTACCTTAACCATGCCACTTGCTGGCCCTCCCTGGGTAGTTCTGATACCAAGACTCCTCTGCTCCTACTAATCTGGTTCCCCCACACTGTGGTAGTGCCCAGAATGGCTGCTCTGGTGTAGGAAAGAGGCTTTAGGGTTACTCTGTGGCCAGAGCTCTGGATGGTTTATTTTTAGGAGCTGGGTGGTGGAGGTTTCTTAGTCCTCTCTTGGGTTTGAGGTGCTTTGCCACCCTCTCCACCCCAGACCTAACTTTCTCCTTTCCCCAGCAACAACCAGGCTGTCTCATTTTTCTCTCCCAGGCTAAATCTGGAGTGTGAAGCTGCTTTTCTTCCTAATTTAGCATTTGAATTAAAGTGAGAACTGAATGTGGCTGGAAAGCTGACTCCCATCTGTGTGAGGGGGAAGGGTGGCCAAGAAGAGTGAGCCTGGTACACGCTGAGGACCTGAGTGAGGGGGCCTGATCTGGGCTGCTCTTGTTAGCTTAGACCACTCTCAGGTGCAGGCAGACAGCTGAGCAGAAAGATGAGGTTTGGAGGTGGAGTTTTTCTAGGAGTGGAAGAATCCTGCAGGGGCATCATTTGAACATGCCACAAAAATGTGCTGAGTGCTCATCACTGTGTGCCAGACCCATGCTGGATGCTAGGCAAACAGTGGTGTACCAGCTGGACCCACTGCCCACGCCCAGCTTTCAGTCTTGTAGGGGAAACAGGCTCAGAAACAGGCGATGCCCAGACAGGGTGGTGTGTGTGCTGTCAGCGGGGAAGGAGCAATGTTGCAGGGCCCTGGAGGGGGTAGGTGGGGGTCAGTCATCCCTTGAGCTGACCTGGTGGAGCAGAACTGGATGCTTTGAGCAGAAGGAATTGCACCCGGGAAGATTTCAGTGGGCAGGGCTAGCAGGTGGCATAGTGGTTAAGGTACTAGACTCCCACATAGTCGACCATGGTTCAAGTTCCAGACCAGAGGCTTAAAACTTATTCCGGGTGTGTGCCCAAAATTATGAGAGAAGAATGAAGAAGGGATTGTGGCATGGGCATACCCCCTGGGGGTGATTTCTCACTTTCCCTCTCACTGTCTCTGTCTCTCTCTGGCAAGCACACATACCAAGGCACAAACCTCTCAAAAATAAATAAATGGTCTAAAAAAAAATTTCAGAGGGCATGGCTCTGCAAAGCAAGGAGCTGGTACTGGGGGAGTTGGGCTCAAGAGGGCTCAAGATCTGCCACTGCTTCCTATACTCCACCTCCCCTTTCTTCTCCTTCCAGGAACACAGAGGAGAGTGACCTGGGCCAGAAAAGTCCAGGAGCATGTGAGTGAATTCTGCTCAGGCTGTAAATAGTGCAAGGGGGGTGGGGAGGTGGGGGCAAGGAGGCTGCAGTCTCTCTCTCTCTTTAGAAATTTTTGCTATAGGGCATATGAGCTAGCCAGAGAGGGACAGAGACAGAAAGAGAGAAATCACCCCTCGCAAAGGGGGGATAGCCACACTGCAATCCTTTCTCCTCCATTCTCCTCTTGGGGATCTTGGACATGCATGCACACATGCCTGGCATGAGTTTAAGCTGCTGGGTCCAGGTCTCAAACCATGGTCGACCATGTGGGAGCCTAGCAACGTAACCCTTATGTCATCTGCTGTTCCAAGGAGGCTGCGGTTTCTTGAGTTAGCCACTCAGAGACTTGACCTGGTGGGTCCAAGATGGCCATGGAATCTCTATCACATCACGGAAGCCAGGGTTATTAGGAAGCATTCCTGTTTGATTTAACTTAATCCTGTCCTTTCCAGGTGGTTAGTTGAGTTGATCTCTGGGGGGTGCTTCCTCTTAGAGATGGGACTGAATCATGATTCTGGCTGAAGTAGGAACAGGTTGAAATCTTAGCAAAGAAAGATCCTCTGGGGCCAATCCATGGCATGAGGGTTAAGATGCTTGATCCCACATGGCCTACAGTGCAGTTTGAGACCTGGACCAGGTGGCTTGAGAAATCCCGAGAGGAGAATGGACGAGAAGAGACTGTGGCATGGCCATCTCCCCACCCCCCAGGTGGGAGCACTTTCTCACTCCCTGTCTCTATCTTTGTCTCTCTCCAGCAGCATAGAGGCCTATAGCAAAAACTGAAAACAAACCAACCAACAAACAAAAACAGAAAGGAAGAAAAAGAAGAAAGACTGTTGGCTAAGACAGGAAAGAGCTGTCTGGGGGGCCGTGCATTTCCCTTTGGGCACTTGAGTTCCCAAATGACAGGCACAGCTGAGGGATCCTGGTGTAAAACTGGCCATCAATATTTCAAGCAGCATTATTTATTGATCACTCATCTGGCTGGGACAAAAGGAGAGGGTAATTCATAGGGGATACAGGGCTGCTGGGGTCAGCTAGGGAACGGGGTCAGGGAAAGGTAAGCCACTGAAGAGCCCCAGTCCAGTTCCTTAAGAATACATTGGAGGGGGAACCAGCAGTTAGCATAATGGCTATGTCGCTGGACTCCCATGTAGTCGACCACGGTTCGCGTCCTGGACCCAGTGGTTTAAAACTCACGCCGGGCACGTGTGCGTGCGTGCCCAAGATCCCGAGAGGAGGATGGAAGAGAAGGGATTGCGGCATGGCCATCCCCTCTGGAGGGTAATTTCTTGCTTTCTGTCTCTATGTCTCTCTCTGTCTGTCTGGCGAACGCACGCGCCCTATAGCGAAAAAAAACCTCTCCAAAAAAAAAAAAAAAAAAGAATACGTTGGAGGGGCTGGCAGGGGGCGTGGTGGTTAAGGGTGCTGGACTCCCACATGGCTGCCCACAGTTCAAGTCCCAGACCTGGCGGCTTGCTTTCTAACTTTCCTTCTTTCTATCTCACTGTCTCTTGCTCTCTTGCTCTATCCCTCTCTGGTCAAGTTAAAAATAAATAAAGTTAAAATAAAATAATTCTAGGGGCCAGCAAGTGGCATGGTGGTTAAAGTCGCTGGACTCCCACATGGCTGACCAAGGTTCAAGTCTTGGACCTGGTGGCTTGCTTTCTCACTTCCTCTCTGTCTCTGTCTCTCTCTGATCAAATTGGAAAATAATAATGATAATAACAAATAAAGTTAAATAAAATAATTCTTTAAAAAAATAATTCTAAAAAAATAAATACGTTGGGATTCCAGACTAGGGACTATGTCTCCCCCCCCTTTTTTTTTTAACCTTATATGTCTGAAATATCACCATTTCAAGTTGCTTAGCAATCTAGAATGTGTTACCCATACAGCAGGGATTTTTTGTTTGTTTGTTTTAAGAATTATTTTATTTAACTTTATTTATTTATAATTTGACCAGAGAGAGACAGAGAGAGAGTGAGGAAAAGTGAGAAAGCAAGCTGCCAGGTCCGAGACTTGAACTGCAGTCGGCCATGTGGGAGTCCAGTGCCCTTAACTACCATGCCACCTGCCTGCCCCTACAGTATGTCTTTAGACTTGCTCCTTTCTTTTTTTCTTTTCTTTTTAAAAAATTTGCTATGGGCGTGTGCACTCACCAGAGAGAGACAGAGAGAGTGAGAGACAGACAGATAGACAGAAAGTAAGAAATCATCCCCAGGGGAGATGGCCATGCTGCAATCCCTTCTCCATTCTCCCCTGGGGATTCTGGGCACATATGCACATGCACCCAGGTTTTTGTCATAAGGCGCATGTGCTTGCTGAAGAGAGACAGAGAGAGAGGGAAAGTGAGAAATCACACACCAGGGAGGATGGCCACAGTCCCTTTTCTATTCTCCTCTCAGGATTTTGGGCGCACACACATATGTGCCCAGCATGATTTTCAAGCTGCCAGGTCTGGGATTTGAAGTGCATAGCTGGTGATATGGGAATCCAGCGCCTTAACCACCACACCACTTGCTGCTCCCTCTGTCTCCACTTTCAACTCCGTTGTACCCCAGATGAAAACAGGGGACCAGCAGGTGGCATGGTGTTTATGGTGCTGGACACACCCACATGGCCAACCACGGTTCAAGTGCCAGACCTGGTGGCTTGCTTTCTCACTTACCCTCTCTCTCTGTCAAATAAAAATAAATTAATAAATATATAAAAACTAAATACATGATTCTTTAAAAAAGAAAGAAAACAAAGGAAGGGACAGGAGGCAGGGAAACCTTGGACAGGACTCTAACTGCCACCGTGGCCTCAGGGAAATTATACCCAGGGCTGGGAGCTGTGCGAGCTCCCCTTCTTTGACTGCATCTGCCTGTGGCCCCTGTGTTCCTAATCCATGGGTACAGCGTTGTGTGGAGGCCACCTTAGTTATACTGAGCGGCCCTCCAGACTTGAAGTCTCTGGCTGAAATGGCCTCAGGCCTAGGGTGGCTTTGGCTAGCTCTGCCTCCCCAGTTCCCTGGCCCTTGCTACCTCAAGAGTCCCTCTCCTCTCCCCTCCTGACTCCAGGTAGGGGCTAGACTGGATAAACAAGCTCCAGTCCCATGATTGCAGCTACCATATGGCCAGGGAAGCAGGATAGGCACTCTCTAAGCTAAATCTCACCTGGTTGCCCCAAGGCTTTCTCTCCCCTCCTGATTCTGAAATAAGCTCCAGCAGCTTCCCTAGATGCCATCTCAGAAGCCCAGGGTGCGTCCCATGGGCCACAGGGCCCTCCCAGGGTCAGCCTGACAATTTCCCTATTGAGAAGAAAGTGCCTAATCCTTCTCGATCTGACCATCTCCTGCGGGGAGTGGGAAGGGGTGTGCACACAGGCCAGGCTTAGGGACACACTGCTTGCGAAATCACACCTGCCCTGCTTATCCTCGGGGATGCTTTCTGCAGGAACCTCCAAGGTGGAGAAGGAGGCGCGCTGCTCACCGATTGAGCAGACGCGCGGCGGGAGAGGGCTGTCCTCTGCCCGGGCGGAGCCCAGGAATCCCACATTGGGAGGAAGCTGCGCCACCTAGTGGATTTTTCTCTCCTTGCAGGCATTCCTCTCGCCTTCCTTGCCTCCAGCCTAGATATGGGGCGTACTCTCCCTGAGACCCAAACAGAAGCGCTGTCTCTAAGGACTTGAGGTGCTCTCCTCCTCCGGACAGGTCTGAGCCAGCTCAGAGAAGAGCGATCTGGGGGAATTTAGAAGGGAGATGATGATGTACTGGCAGGATGTAAAGGAGCAAGGAAGCCAGCAGGTTTTGTTTGTTTGATTTTATTGTTTTTCCCCAACAGGCGCTCTTGGCATGGAGACAGCGTCTATCATCTTGGATGCCACAGATAATGGGGACGGTGGCCCGGAGCTTAGTTATACTGAGCGGCCCTCCAGACTTGAAGTCTCTGGCTGAAATGGCCTCAGGCCTAGGGTGGCTTTGGCTAGCTCTGCCTCCCCAGTTCCCTGGCCCTTGCTACCTCAAGAGTCCCTCTCCTCTCCCCTCCTGACTCCAGGTAGGGGCTAGACTGGATAAACAAGCTCCAGTCCCATGATTGCAGCTACCATATGGCCAGGGAAGCAGGATAGGCACTCTCTAAGCTAAATCTCACCTGGTTGCCCCAAGGCTTTCTCTCCCCTCCTGATTCTGAAATAAGCTCCAGCAGCTTCCCTAGATGCCATCTCAGAAGCCCAGGGTGCGTCCCATGGGCCACAGGGCCCTCCCAGGGTCAGCCTGACAATTTCCCTATTGAGAAGAAAGTGCCTAATCCTTCTCGATCTGACCATCTCCTGCGGGGAGTGGGAAGGGGTGTGCACACAGGCCAGGCTTAGGGACACACTGCTTGCGAAATCACACCTGCCCTGCTTATCCTCGGGGATGCTTTCTGCAGGAACCTCCAAGGTGGAGAAGGAGGCGCGCTGCTCACCGATTGAGCAGACGCGCGGCGGGAGAGGGCTGTCCTCTGCCCGGGCGGAGCCCAGGAATCCCACATTGGGAGGAAGCTGCGCCACCTAGTGGATTTTTCTCTCCTTGCAGGCATTCCTCTCGCCTTCCTTGCCTCCAGCCTAGATATGGGGCGTACTCTCCCTGAGACCCAAACAGAAGCGCTGTCTCTAAGGACTTGAGGTGCTCTCCTCCTCCGGACAGGTCTGAGCCAGCTCAGAGAAGAGCGATCTGGGGGAATTTAGAAGGGAGATGATGATGTACTGGCAGGATGTAAAGGAGCAAGGAAGCCAGCAGGTTTTGTTTGTTTGATTTTATTGTTTTTCCCCAACAGGCGCTCTTGGCATGGAGACAGCGTCTATCATCTTGGATGCCACAGATAATGGGGACGGTGGCCCGGAGCCGCCGAAGCCCCTCCCCCGCCCCTGCCCTCTCCTCTTCCAGGCGGAGCAAAGCTCGGCTGGGTTCTGCTGAGGAGGGAGAGCTGGCACCGGCTGGATGGAGCTGCTGGCTTTCCTCTGACGTCACGGCCTGGAAATCCCATTTTAAGCTGGTTCTCGGGGTGTGGGGCACTCACAAGAAAGGGGGGCGGGAAGCCGAAGCAGCTCTAGGCCCGAGGCCATTACAGCCAGGAACTTCCGTTCTGGAGGGCTGCTCAGTGTCCCCAAGGAAGCCTGCGTGCAGAACACAGACCCCAGCCCTAACCCCCAGCCCAATCCCCCTGGAGGCCTAGAGAGTGACCTAGTACCTTCCTCATAGCTCCCTCCACGCACCTCTCTTCTGACAGCTCTTTTCCGTTCCCTTGGCCTGGAGAGATCTACTAAGGCAGAGAGGAGAGGACAGGTGGTCCCAGGGAATGAGGAGACAGCAAGGGGTCACCTAGACACAGACACGCCTCGCTAGCCACCCTCCTCCACAGATCCTTTCACCCATCCTCTCTGTCACCCTCCCTCTCTCCTCTCCTCCCCTGCACCACAGGGGGCAGGCCCTGTGCCCAGAGTTCTAGAAGCCTGGATGTTTCCATGGCAACAGGCCAGTGAGCTCTGAAATCTGTTCCTGTTGACACAGGGAAACCCAGATGTGCCGGGAGGGCCTGGCAATGCGGAATCTGGCAGTGACCTCCTTAGCCAACGGTCATTGTGGGTGCAGCACGGACCTGAGTATGAGCAAACACGCACGTGTGTGTGTGTGCGCACGCGTGTGTGTGCCAGATACACAGCAAGGGAGATTTAGGTTAGAGAGCGCCTTACCTGCTTCTCTGGCTATACGGTAGCGGTAGCTGCAAGCATGGCATAGCAGCATCTTACTCTCTGGGGATCTTTCTAGAATGAGTCTCTTCCCTGAATTCTACCCCGACACCTTCCTCTCCTTTCTGACAGAGAAGGGACACATTGCACAGAGGCCAAAGATGACCTTCAGAGGGGAGGGTTGCAGGGAAGATGACATCTCACAACCTGCCCCCACCAGGAGGTTCTTGGTTTGTGTTTCATCAAGTGGCAGGTGGACATGCACTGCGATGCCAGGAAAAGGGGAGCCTGCTGAATGGGGCATGTTGCCACCCTTGGGGTCTAGAGCCTGGGTCTAGGTGCCCCCCATCCCTTATGCTCTGCTTCCTTCATTTTCCTGCCGCAGGACTGAGCTGCCATTTCTCTGCTCCCTTCGCCCTCCCTGTCCACTCTGCTCCTTTGTTATTCTCGTCCTTTGCTGCTTCTGCTCTTCTCCATCCTTGCTCTTCTCCTGGGTTCTGACTTCAGGGTCAGCTAGTTTTTTTTTTTTGTTTTTTTTTAAGAATTATTTAATTTTATTTATTCTTTTTTTTTTTTTTTTAACTTGACTAGAGAGACAGACAGAGTGAGAGAGAGGAAAAGTGAGAAAGCAAGCCACTAGGTCCAGGACACTAACCTTGGTTGGCCATGTGGGAGTGTCTAGCACCTTAACCACCACACCACCTGCTGGTCCCCCAGGGTCAGCTAGTTACGCTTCCTGTCCCCTGGTGGCCTTGGCCCTACCTCCAAGGGCTCAGACAGCAGGCCCTGCAGCCTCCCTCCTTCTCCTTTGACCTAGCTGAGCAGTTCTGGATTCATTCCTTTCCTTACCTGGTGCCATGCTGAGCACATATGTGCCCAGCGTGATTTTCAAACTGCCAGGTCTGGGACTCAAACCATGCATGACCATGTGGGAATCCAGCACATTGATCACACCACCTGCTGGCCCCTTAGTATTTTTGTTTGTTTGTGTGTGTGTGTGTGTGTGTGTGTTGCTATAGGGCATGCGTGATCACCAGGGAGACAGAGACAGAGACAGAAAGCGTGAAATCAGGGGGGATGGCCTCATCACAATCCTTTCTCGTTTCTCCTCTGGGATTTTTGGCAATACACACATATATGTGTCTGGTGTAAGTTTTAAGCTGCCAGGTCCAGGACTTGACCCGTGGTCAATTACACGGGAGTCCAGCGACATAACCATTATGCCATCTGCTGGTCCTTTTAGAGAGTGTTTTTTGCTATAGGGAATGTGTGCTCGCAGGAGAGACACAAAAAGACAGCGAGACAGAAAGCGAGAAATAACCTCCCTAAGAGGAATGGACACATTGCAATCCTTTCTCCTCCATTCTCCTCTTGGGATTTTGGGCACGCACGCACATAGTGTGAATTTCAAGCCGGTGGGTCCAGGACTTGAACTACATGGGAGTCCAGCACCTTAACCACCACACCACCTGCTGGATCCCTAAGCCCATCTCTTACTTGCAGGTCAGACCCTGTGGTTCAGCTTGACCTCCCTCCGCCCCCAACAGCTGTGCCCTGCTTCCCACTTGAGGTCCTTCCCACCTGCGGACTTGGGTTTGGGGGTAAGAACTAAGCATGGAGGCCAAGAGGCCAGCCGGTGGTGTGGTGGTTTCGGCAGCTGGATCCACATGTTAACTGCATGGTCCAAGTTCTGGACCCACTGGCTTGAAAACACACCGGGTGCATGCCCAAAATCCTGAGAGGAGAACAGAGGAGATGGCGTGGCCATCGCCCTGGGGTGATTTCTCACTTTCCCTCCCTTTCTCCCCAGGAGAGTACATGACCCTATAGGAAACGTAAAACAAATAAACAAACAAGCAAACCACGGAGGCCAAAGGAAATGAGGTGCCAGAGTTTGGTTTATTGGCTCATCCAGTATCACAGGTCCAAGGGCACCCTCTTTCCAAGGAACTGGGAGCCCCATGGCTCCTGCATCTCTTTCTTCTCGACATGTTTCTCCTGGCCCTGACTGAAGCCGTGGCAGAAGCTGGGACAGGGTGTGAGGTGGGGGCTGGGCTCTGACAGGGGTCTGCTCACATACAGCCCAGTCTGCTTGGCACAGGAAGGGGTCCCTGGGGCAAGAGGGCATGGGTCCCCAGGTGACCAGAAAGGAGCCAGCTCAGCAGGGGCCTCTACAGGGGGCCCTGAGGAGTGGGGGAATCCATCTAGGAGTGGGGCAGGAGTTGGGTGAGGTGAAAGGATCAGGGGCAGAGGAGG
>NW_006207460.1:672377-680230 GCF_000334495.1 Tupaia belangeri chinensis | reverse complement strand
TTAACTGCATGGGCCAAGTTCTGGACCCACTGGCTTGAAAACACACCGGGTGCATGCCCAAAATCCTGAGAGGAGAACAGAGGAGATGGCGTGGCCATCGCCCTGGGGTGATTTCTCACTTTCCCTCCCTTTCTCCCCAGGAGAGTACATGACCCTATAGGAAACGTAAAACAAATAAACAAACAAGCAAACCACGGAGGCCAAAGGAAATGAGGTGCCAGAGTTTGGTTTATTGGCTCATCCAGTATCACAGGTCCAAGGGCACCCTCTTTCCAAGGAACTGGGAGCCCCATGGCTCCTGCATCTCTTTCTTCTCGACATGTTTCTCCTGGCCCTGACTGAAGCCGTGGCAGAAGCTGGGACAGGGTGTGAGGTGGGGGCTGGGCTCTGACAGGGGTCTGCTCACATACAGCCCAGTCTGCTTGGCACAGGAAGGGGTCCCTGGGGCAAGAGGGCATGGGTCCCCAGGTGACCAGAAAGGAGCCAGCTCAGCAGGGGCCTCTACAGGGGGCCCTGAGGAGTGGGGGAATCCATCTAGGAGTGGGGCAGGAGTGGGGTGAGGTGAAAGGATCAGGGGCAGAGGAGGGATGAGAGAGAGCCCCCCTGGAGCCCACTCACTCATGGGCTGGGGTCCTCTGAGGCTCAGAGATGAGGAGGGAGGCTGAGAGGACAAAAGGACCAGCTGGCTATGGGACCGAGGTTGGGGTGACCACTGCAGGGAGAGTCCTATACTCCAACTCACCCAGCCCTAGACCCAGGAAGACACACACACTCACACTCACGCTCCTGGAACCCCACCTCTTTCAGTGCGCACATGTAGCACACGGCCCTCCCCACGCCAAGGAAGTGCCCAGCTGCAGCTCTAGCCTGGCCATCCTGGTCATCTTGGCGCCCCTAAGCCCTGCCTGCCCTTTGCTGCTGCAGCCCGGAGGCCCCTGCCCAGGTCCCCAAGGTCTTCCACAGTCACTCCCTTTCTCCCAGGTGCCTTCCTCGGGTCCATTCGTGCTGTGCCTGCCCCTCCCCACCCCACCCAGGGAGAGCAGCGTGGCACGTTTGGACCTCAGAGAAGGGGATGGCCGAGGTCTTTAGCAAGGCACTGGGTGGGCGGGGGCAGGGCTGGAGCGGGGAGAGTGGTGCAGGCTGAGGAGCCCTCCTCTCCCTGGGTGGCTCATCCTCAGGCCCTGGGTCCAGTCTCTACCTCAACCCCCACAGCTAGATCTCCCTCCTCTTTTCTAAGCCCCTTCCAGAAGCATGGCAGCTGGGCAGGCACGGAAACGGCCATGTGGGGCCCCAGGGGCCTGAGACAGCTGGGCTACGGGCACAGTGCGGAGCAGGGGCTGAGGTGAGGCCTTTCCTGAGGCTTCCTCCTCGCTCTGCAGCCTGTGGGGTGCTGGAGGACCTCAAGCTGAGTCACCCCCACCAGAGGCCTTCTTCTTGGGCCGGGTCTTCAGTGTCTTGGAAGCCACTGGCTGTGGAGGGGGGGGAGAAAAAACTCAGCCTGGAGCTCCCTGTCCCTCTGGATCCCCCAAGCTCAGGCGTGTGCTCTCACCTCAGCTTTGGGCACTTTTTTGATGGATTTGACCCTCTTGGGGGCCTTGTCTCCCATGTCATCCTCGCAGGTTTCTGTCCGGGGATCTGTCTGGTTTGTGCCAGATCTTAAACTCAGGGCCGGGTCATCTCCTGGGATGGGGAGGAGAGAACAGTGTCCAGGGGTCTCACCTTCCTGGCCTCATTGCCCTGGTGCCCCTGAGCCCTGGCTACTGTCCGTACCTAAGTCTTCAATGGTGTCCAGGAGGCTGCCAGGGCCGGGTCGGAGACGGCCGTCGGGCCCCTGCAGGGGTAGTGCATCCTCATCCCGGATCAGCGTCAGGTCCTGCATGCTGAAGCTTCGGAGCTTCTCTGACAGCACCCCCTGGCCCTAGGGTCACCACCACGCACCGGGAGAACCGGGGGAAGGGGCGGGGTGGAGATAGAGGTCACCATGGTGCTGGCAGCAACCCCCAAGACCATGCTCCCCCACACTCCTCACACAGTTCACCCCAGCACTGAGAGGCTGGGTCCACTGTCCCTTTGGACAGACGAGGAAACTGGCTGGACAGTGGAAGTGACTCAGCTGGAGAGCCACACAACCAGGACCGGGACCCTGAGCTGCATGAGGTGGACACCGAGGGGCCTGGCCAGGGGCCCCAAACAAACGAATCGGGGCGTTGGCAGTCTGGGCCTGCCCCCTTCTCACCTTGGCAGCAGCCGTGACTGCAGCATTGGCAGCCAGGTTCAGGCCCCGCTTGCCCACCCTCATCATGGTCTCATAGCTCTTGTCCCGGGCCTGTGTGATGTACTCGTCGATCTCCTGAGGAGTTGCAGGGGAAGGAGGAAGATGTGAGGGGGGATGTGGCCCTCAAGGCCTCACCTACCCTTGTTCACCCCCAGACAAAGGTACTGCCTGCTCCAGGAGGACATGGCTCTGCCAGGTCACGTCTGGCTCTGGGCACCCACAGGGGAGCCGGGAGTGTACATGGCTGCAGGCGCTAGACTGCCTTGGCCAGGAGCAGGCTGAAGCGAGCTGAGAATGGGGCGAACCTTCTCCTTGTTGGACAGCGTTGGGTGTACGAACTTGCGGTAGAGCACACTGGAGCCCTTGGTGTAAGGGGACAGCAGCCATATCACGAAGGCGATCTTGAGCTCAAAGTAGAACGGGAACCTGTCGAGTGGAGAGAGGCATGTGCCGGGCACAGGTAAGGAGTCGGTGCTGAGCTCCGCAGCACTGAGCCCTGCGTGAGTCTGCACAGTCCCTCCCCCCTTGGTGTCCCTTGGCTCATGGGACTGGTCATATCTAGTCCCAAGGGGGCTGGGAGGCTCAGCTGAGACCCTGGGTGGGAAGGTAAGAAGTGACCCCACAAGGCATTTCCACTAGCAGTGGCTCTCCATGTCCTGGCTCTCTCACTGCCTGAGAAGACCCCCCCCATTCCTCTGCCCAGGGGTCAACACCAGAGCAAGCTCCCTAACCTTCCAGGTCTATGCTGGGTCGTCGCCTCCTTCTCTTCCTGTCCTCCCTCAGAAAGAGCACTGGGGCTTCTCTAGCTCTGTTCTGGGTCCCATCCCTCACTGCCATGACACGCCCCTTGCTCCAAGGATTGCTGTTCATTCCTCATAGTTCCTCCTTCATAAACTTCTTCAGGTCCTGAGTCCTTACAAAGACCTCAGCAAAGCTCCTCCCTTTGCCTGTGTCAAGAGGCATCTACAGGGGGTTGGATAGTGGCACAGTGGCAAAATGCAGTAGTCTTCAAGGTGGATCCTCATGAGAAGACTCCCAGTTCAAGTCTGGAGACCTCCCAAGTACGCCAGGCACTCATGTGCCCGTGATCTGGACTGGCTGAAGCTGGGGGTACATTATGGCATTGAGATGCTGTTGGGGCTGCTATCTCCCTCTCACTTGTGGAATAAATAAATACACTTAAAAACAAAAAAAAGGCATTGGGCTGGGGCTGGAAGGTGGCATGGTGGTTATGGTGTTGGACTCCCACATTGCCAACTGCAGTTCAAGTTCTGGACCTGGTGGCTTGCTTTCTCACTTTCCCTTTCTCTCTCTGTCTCTGGTCAAATTAAAAGATAAATAACAACAACAACAACAACAAAAAAGATAAATAATAACAAATAAAATTAAATAATTATTTTTTAAAATATAGCAGATGGCGTAGCTGTTACATTGCTGATCTCCCACATGCCTGACTGCAGTTCGAGTCCCAGACCTGGTAGCTTGAAAATCGTACTGGGCATGTGTGTGTGTGTGTCCAAGACCCTGGGAGGAAAATGGAGGAGAGGAGGTTGAAGTTTGGCCATCTCTCTGAGGGATAATTCCTCACTTTCCCTCTCACTGTCCCTGTCTCTCTTTCTTTCCTGTGAGTACATGCACCCCAAGGCAAAAACTTCTTTTAAAAAAGGTATTGGGCCAGCCTGAGGCCTAGAGGTTAATGCTGTTGGATCCCACAAGGCTGACTATATGGTTTGAGTCTTGGACCCAGCAGCTTGAGAAACATGGGGGGGTGGAGGGATAATTCCTCACTTTCCCTCTCACTGTCCCTGTCTCTCTTTCTTTCCTGTGAGTACATGCACCCCAAGGCAAAAACTTCTTTTAAAAAAGGTATTGGGCCAGCCTGAGGCCTAGAGGTTAATGCTGTTGGATCCCACAAGGCTGACTATATGGTTTGAGTCTTGGACCCAGCAGCTTGAGAAACATGGGGGGGTGGAGGAACAGGTGGCATGGTGGTTAAAGGCACTGGACTCCCACATGGCAGACTACAGTTCGAGTCCTAGACCTGGTGCCTTGCTTTTTCACATTCCCACTCTCTGTCTTATTGAACTAGAAAATAATAATAATAATAATAAAGTTTTAAAAATTGTTACAAAAGAAAGAAACATGCCAGGTATATCCCCAAGATCCCAAAGGGGATAGAGAGATAAAGAAGGGATTGTAGGGGGCCAGCAGGTGGCGTGGTGGTTAAGGGCACTGGACTCCCACATGGCCAACTGTAGTTCGAATCTCACACCTGGCGGCTTGCCTTCTCACTTTCCCTCTCTCTCTTACTCTGTCCCTCTCTGGACAAATTAAAATAAATAAAGTTAAATAAAATAACTCTTAAAAAACAAACAAACAAAAAAGAAGCGCTTATAGTGATCATGCTCCATGGGGAGTGCTTTCTCATTGTCCCTTATCTCTGTTCAGGGCACATGCTCTCTGACAGAGAGCAAGTACTCATCCCCTGGGGAGATGACCATGCCATAATCCCTTCTCCTCTACTCTCCTCTTGGGATCTTGGGCATTCACGCACACATGCCCAGCATAAGTTATTATTATTATTTTTTTAAAGAATGATTTTATTTAACTTTATTTATTTATTTTATTTAATTTGATCAGAGAGGGACAGGGTGAAAGAGAGAGAGGTAAAGTGTTTCAGAAAGCAAGCTGCCAGGTCTGGGACTCAAACTGTAGTAGGCCACTTGGGAGTCCAGGACCCTTAACCATTATGCTATCTGCCAGCCCCACCAGCATGAGGTTTTTTTTTTTTTTCTTTCAAATAATTATTTTATTTAAGTTTTATTTATTTATTTTAATTTGACTAGAGTAGGACAGAGTGAGAGAGAGAGAAAGAAGGAAAGTGAGAAAGCAAGCTGCCAGGTCCAGGACTCAATCCGCGGTTGGCCACGTGGGAGTCTAGTGCTCTTAACCACCATGCTACCTGCCAGCCCCTCCAGCGAGAGTTTTAAGCTGCCAGGTCCGGGACTCAAACTGGAGTTAACTACATGGGAGTTCAGCAATGTAATCATGACGCCACTTACTAGTCCCAACAAAAAAATTTTTAAAGAATTATTTTTTATTTAATTTTATTTATTCATTCATTTAATTTGACCAGAGAGAGAGACAGAGAAAGAGAGAGAGAAGCGAGAAAGCAAGCCGACAGGTCCAGGACTTGAATCATGTTCAGCCATGTGGGAGTGTCTATCACCTTAACCACCACGCCACCTGCTGGTCACTCTCAAAACATTTTCAAATTATTTAATTTATTATTATTATTTATTTGATCAGAGAGAGAGAGAGAGAGAGCGAGGGAAAACAATAAAGCAAGCCACCAGGTCTGGGACTTGAACTGTAGTCAGCCATGTGAGAATCTAGCACCTCAACCACCATGCCACCTGCTGGCCTCAATTTTCTTTTCATTCTTTCTTTCTTCTTCTTCTTTTTTTTTTAAACATTTGCTATAGGGCATATATGTTCATTGGAGAGAGAGAGGGGGGCCAGTAGGTGGCATGGTGGGTGGTTAAGGGCACTGGACTCCCACATGGCCAACTGCAGTTCAACCTGGTGACTTACTTTCTCACTTTCTGTCTCTCTCTCTCACTCTGTACTTCTCTGGTCAAATTAAAATGATAAATAAATAGGATCCAGCAGGTGGCATGGTAGCTAAGAGCACTGGATTCTTATGTGGTTGACTACAGTTCAAGTCCTGGACCTGGCAGCCTGCTTTCTCCCTTTCCCTTTCTCTTTCTCTTTCTGTTCAAATTAATAATAACAACAACAACAACAACAAATGGAATTAAATAAATAATTCTTTAAAATAAATAAATAAATAAATAAAAGTTAAATAATTCTAAAAAAGAGAAAGGAATTAAGCATAAAGCAGCCCCCCCAGAGGGATGGCCACACCACAATCCCTGCTCCTTTATTCTCCTCTTAGGATTTTGGACACACACACACAAGCTTGATGCTTTTTTTTTTTTTGAGAGGTTTATTTTTGGCTATAGGGCACGTGCGCTCACCAGAAAGACAGAGAGTGACAGAGAGACAGAAAGCAAGAAATCACCCCCCAGGGGGGATGGCCACGCTGCAATCCCTTCTCCTCCATTCTCCATTCTTCTCTTGGGATCTTGGGCACGCGCGCACATGTGCCCGGCATGAGTTTAACCTAACTGGTACAGGACTCAAACCTTGGTCGGCTACATGGGAGTCCAGCGACATAGCCATTATGCCAACTGCTGGTCCCAAGCTTGATGTGTTTTTAAACCACCAGGTCCAGGACTCAAACCACTCAGTTGGTTTTGTGGGATCATTGCCTTAACGACCATGCCACTAGCTGGCCCTTCTCAAATTTTTTTTTAAGAATTATTTTATTAACCTTATTTATTTTATTTTAATTTGACCAGACAGGGACAGAGTGAAAAAGAGAAAGAGAGATGGACAGTGAGAAAGCCAACCGTCAGGTATGGGACTTCAAATACGGTTGACCATGTGGCAGTCAGCATCCTTAACCAACATGCCACCTGCCGGCTCCTTTTAATTTTTTTTTTTTATTAAAGTGAGAAATCACCTCTGGGAGAATGGCCACATTGCAGTTCTTTTTCCTCCGTTCTCCTCTCAAGATTTTGGGGCATGCATACACATACGCCCATTGTGCTTTTCGAGCCACTGGGCCCAAGACTTGAACCATAGAGTTGGTCATGTGGGATCTAACACCTTAACCAATATACCACCTGCCAGCCCACCTCTCAATTTTTTTAGATTTTAAAATTTTTATTTTTAAAAATTTGCCAGAGAGTGCACGAGCCTTCTAGAGAGAACAGAAAGAGAAGGAGAGGGAGAAAAATGACCCCAATGGGGAGAGATCATGCCACAGTTCCCTCTCTTCCATTTCTCCATCCTGTCATAATCTTGGACATGCAGGCACTCATTCCTAGTGTTTTTCAAGTCATCAGGACCAGGATTTGAACTGCATAGTCAGGAATGTGGAATCTAGCTCCCCTAACCACTAGGCCACGGGGCTGGTCTAACTATTTTCTTCCTTACTCTCCTTTCTCTTCTAAAACTATTTTTATGGGGCCAGCAGGTGGTGTGGTGGTTAAGGGCACTGGACTCCCAAGTGGTCGAATGTGGTTCAAGACTCAGACCTGGCGGCTTGTTGTTTCACTGTCTATCTTGCTCTCTGTCCTTCTCTGATTGAATTAGAAAAATAAACAGGGGCCAACAGGTGGTGTGATGGTTAAGGGTGCTAGACTCCCATATGGCAGACCACAGTTTGAGTCCTGGACCTGGCAGCTTGCTTTCTCACTTTCTCTGTCTCTCACTCTGTCCCTCTCTAGTCAAATTAAAATAAATAAATAAAGTTAAAAATAAAAATGTCATGGGAGGGAACCAGCAGTTAGTGTAATGGCTATGTCGCTGGACTCCCAGGTAGTTGACCGCGGTTCACGTCCCAGACCCGGTGGCTTAAAACTCACGCCGGGTGCATGTGCGTGCGTGCCCAAGATCCTGAGAGGAGAATGGAGGAGAAGGGATTGCGGCGTGGCCATTCCCCCCCTGG
>NW_006207460.1:668635-672321 GCF_000334495.1 Tupaia belangeri chinensis | reverse complement strand
AAAAACCGATCAAAAAAAAAAAAAGTCATGGGAAGTCTAATTAAAAAATAAATAAATAAATAAATGAGATTTTAAAAAATAAAACCTTTATTTATTATGATTTTTAAAAATAATTTTCATTTAATTTTATTTATTATTATTACTATTTTTAAATGTAACCAGAGAGAGGGAGGGAAAGTGAGAAAGCAAGCCACCAGATTCAGTCATGTGGGAGTGTTCAGTGCCTTAACCACCATGCCACCTGTTGATCCCCCCCATATAGTCTTCTTTTTTTTTTTAGAGTTTTTTTTTTCTTGGGCTATAGGGTACCTGCACTCTCCAGAAAGAGAGAGACAGAGAGACAGAAAGTGAGAAATCACCCCCCCCGGGGGGGGGAATGGCCACGCCATAATCCCTTCTCCTCCATTCTCCTCTTGGGATCTTGGGCACGCACACACACACGCCCGGCGTGAGTTTAAGTCACCAAGTCCAGGACTCGAACTGTGGTTGACTACATGGGAGTCCAGCAACATAGCCATTTTGCCAACTGCTGGTCCACCCCATCTATTATTATTATTCAATTTGACCAGAGAGAGTGAGGAAGCAATCCAACAAGCTTAGGACTGTAACCATGATCAGCCAGTGACTTAACCACCATGCCACCTGCTGGCTCCTATTATTATTATTTTTTTTTAATTTAACTTTACTTATTTATTTTTTTAAAAATTAACTAGAGAGGGATGCAGAGAGAGAGGGAAAGTGAAAGAGTGAGCTGCCAGGTCTGGGACTTGAACCATGGTTGGTTATGTGGGAGTCCAGCAACTGAACCACCATGCCACCTGCTCCCCCCTTCTAAAACTATTTTTATCAAATACAAGTGCATGATCTAAAAATGTGTTATCTTTTGTCTTCTAACCCTTGGCAGAACTCTCTTGACTTCCCATGCATTGTTAGTCTTCCAAGAGGCATGTGATCATCCAGTAAGCATTTTTGAGTTTCTGCTGTGAACATATAGCTGTTTAAGACACATTCTCTATCTTCAGTCGGCTTATATGTACATAGTCCAGTGGTGCCTGGAAAACACTCTGGAATGCAGGCATCCAGCGTGTCCAGGGCTGGATCATGATCACATGCCTACTTACACCCAGGAAACTGAGGCCTGGAGGGTGGTGACCCTGCCGGAGGCTCAGTAAGCATGGCAGGAGCAGGTTTTCTGAACCCCATTGTGCCGCTTTGATAGCCACCAGGAAGGTTTACAAACACGTGAGTTTGCTTCTGTTACTCTGCTGATTACATCAGGCATGGGGGGAATATCAAGGACTGTTCTGGGGCAGGGGTTGGGGGACCCACTCTGAGCCTTAGTTTTTTTAGCCGGCTGGGTACAGAAAGACAGAGGCCCCAGACCCTGCCAAGCAGGAGGGGATGCTGGACCTCACCAGGAGAGCACGATATCCGTCAGCGTCTCAGCTGTGGTGAAGAAGGCAAAGACGATCCAGTACATCATCCATTTCACCTGAGGATACAGAGGGCGGCGTTGCTGGGGCATGGGGTGGAGGGCCAGGAACACCCGACCCCACCTGTGCCTGCTCATCATACAAAGGCAGAGGGAGAAACACCAAGGCGGAGGGAGAAACACGCAGGCCTCCACCTCTGCCTGCCAACTCTGCTGGGGATGCCAGGGCGAAGGGAGACCCAGGACCTCAGCTTTGTCTCTGGATCACACCAAGCCAGGGGAAAGGGAACGCCCTGGAACTTCCTTTGCTTGAGAGTCTCGTTAGTGGCTGACAGCATTGGTAGTTACCCTCATCTGGCACCCACTGGCCTCCCCTCTCTCTCCCATGTGGGTAGGGGTGAAGGGTCATTCACTCACATATTCCTTCACGTTTTTTGTCTTCACGGCCTTGTAGGACGAATAGGCTGGGTACAGGGTGCCGAAGATGAGCCTATGAAAACAGGCATGATTACCAGGCCCATCAGCCAAGGACAGGGACCTCTCGTCCCAGCTCTGCAGTGGCCCCTTATTGGGGGACTGGTAAGGGAAAAAGAAATGGAACTCCAGAGTGACATATCAACTGGCCTGATGAACTCAGGTCAGGGGTCATAGTCAAGACTCAGGGGACACACAGGCATGGAGGCCCCAGTTAGCTAGGGTGATGCCCCACCTTCTCCATCTCTCAGACTTTCTCTAGCCTTTGATGTGGAAAGACCCAGAGCAAGAGGGTCCAGCGTAGTTCCTTCAGCCATGATCTTGGCTATGCACAAATAAATCATGGAGAGTAAGGGAGCCGGGCGCTGGGCACTTCCACTGGAGTGGCGTCTTCCTTGGGACCATTCAGACCCATCTGCCCTTACCCTCCACCTGTCTCAGCCGGGCTGGGTAGGGCAGGCCGCAGGGGAACCTGACACCTCTGACAGGGCACTGCCTGGCAGTCAGAGGTACCACTGTGGCCCTGGGGACCTGGAGAACAGAGGGCATGGAGGCAGGAGGCCCTGGGAGGGGCAAAGAGGATTATTCCCCCACATAAACACTCCAGGGACTAGGCTCAAGGGAGCGTCCTGGGATCAAGGCTCTAGCTGTGATCCCATTACCCCACAGACAGGACACAGGTGGGGGAGGAAGACAACAGCTGCCCCTATGGGAGCTGCCACCCTGAAGGCCACGTGGAGTATGAGGCCCCTAAATTCCCTCTGGGGTGGGATGGGGGAAGAGAAGAAGACTCCAGTTGGTCTAGAGGAAACCGGGACACAAGCAGGGCGGGGCTGCCGTGTCAGTCTTCCCTCTGTGGAAGCTGAGGGGCAGGGCCCTTACCTAGGGCAGGGGCTGCTCTAAGGCGGACCAGGCACCCCTCCACCCCGGTCTGGCCAGGCCCCGGCCCCTTGACAACATTGGGGGACAGGTGTTTTCACATGGACCCTCTGGATGGAGGCAGGATACTCCCAAACTGGCTTGTGCAGATGCAGTGTGGGCAGAACCCCCAAGGACAAAGTCGTGGTCCTGGGGTAGGGCGGGTGTTCCCTCATGGAGCCTGGGGGAGGCGCCAGGGACATAGCTCCACAACGTGGCTGGCGGCCTGGAATGAAGGCGCCCATGGCACGGCCTCCCCAGTGGCTTTCCCAGTCCCAGGCCGAGCACACACATCCCCTCCCAGCTTCCTCCCACTTTGTCCTCCAAGCACTCTGCTTCTCAACACTCGGACCTTCTCCCTGGGGGGCCTTCAGGGCACTGTCCTCCCCCCGGTGGGTGTGGGGCGGGAGGCCTGGGAGCAGCTCGGCTCAGGCTGGGGAATGACGAGGCCCTGCCTTGCTCCCAGGGCTTTCTATCACCCTTCACCTCCGGGGAGGGATGCGGCAGGTCGGAGCGGCTCCTCCAGCCTAGACCTGCTGGGTGGGGAAGGAGACGTGCCCACCTCCCCTTAGAAACCAAGGCGTATTGCTCAGTCCCTAGGATGGAGGCAGGAGCAGGGAGTTTAAAATAATAGGAATCATTGAAAATGTGGGTGAGGTCTCTGGGGAGCCAGGACTGCCATGCCCCCCAAATTCTCCCCGGTCCTGGGTCCCACATCTGCACGTCTCTGGGGACCGCAGACACGGACGATGTGCCTTCAGGTGACTCTACTGTACGAAGCCCTGGAGTAGTCCGCCCCGGACTACACTGCCCCTCCCACGCACCCCCTCCATCACTAACCCCCATCGCCCCCCACCCGGGC
>NW_006207460.1:634010-668496 GCF_000334495.1 Tupaia belangeri chinensis | reverse complement strand
GGTGGCGGCGCGCCCCCCGCACCTGCTGTGGCCGGGCATGCGCCTTCGACCCTCGGTGTCCTGTCTTCCTCCAATCGCTTGTTCACCGTTCTTGGATTTCAAAGCCTGGATTGAAGTCTAGAGGCCTCCGTGGTTCCATCCTGACATCAGCCCCAGTCCACCTCCTGAGCTGCCCACATGAGGTTGAAAGGCTCGAATATCCCAGGAGGAATAATAGCTATGATTTATTGAGCGCTTACTGCGTGTCTGGCCCTATAATAAGAGCTTCACGTGCATTATTTCAGTGAATCCTCACGACCACCCTATAAGGCAGTGGTTATAATTATCCTCGTTTTAAGGATAAAGAAATGAGACGCTTGGGGAGGCTTAATTTGCTAAGGGTCACAAAACTACTAAGTCATGCTGCTAAGATAGGAACTCAGAAAATCGACTTGAAAGGCTACATCCCCCAAGGGCTGACCCGGTACTCTCCTCTCCCAGCTCAGGCTGAGGACATCCACCCAAGCTCCTGGAGTCAAAGGCACAGCTGCACCTGTCCCACCCCATGCCTTCCTGACCAAGCGAAAATGAACCTCCCCCTACCACATGATCTTTTTTGGGTTGTCAGTTTCCAAAACGTTGCAGGGGAACAGAGCTAGTGTTGCCTAGGTGGACACCCCACACTGGGGCAGGGAGGCGTCGAATTCTATTCAGAGATCCTGGGAGAGGGGCCTGGTGGCTCCAGTTCCACCCCCATCAGCAAGCACTGGTGACAGTGCATGCCCTAATTGTGGGGACATTTATATCCAGAATGTAGGCTAGCTGCCTCCCGATTTTCACCAGAGCAACCGAGCTCCAACGCCACCCTCCCCCATTGCTCTCCTTTCCTGTCCCGTTTGAAAGCGTCTGCATTCCTCTACCCTTTATGTGGAGGTGTAATCCTGGTGACCTCAGCATCAACCCGTGCCCATCCAGCCTGAAAGGACACACTCAGTGCTCTGTATTTCAAAGAGTTATGGTCTTATTCAATCTCAGTATCCTTGAACCACACAATGGTCTCTCTCCCACCTGATAATTTCCAGGGTGAAACACTTTTTTTTTTTTTTGGAGAGGTTTTCGCTACAGGGCGTGTGCGCTTGCCAGACAGACAGAGAGAGACAGAGAGACAGAAAGCGAGAAATCACCCCCCAGGGGGGATGGTCACGCCACAATCCCTTCTCCTCCATTCTCCTCTCGGGATCTTGGGCATGCATGCAAACGTGCCCGGCGTGAGTTTTAAGCCACCGGGTCCAGGATGCGAACTGTGGTCGACTACGTGGGAGTCCAGCGACATAGCCATTACGCTAACTGCTGGTTCCCCAGGTCAAACACTTTGAAGATGTTTTCCAACAGGTGCCAGAGAAGCAGCCTCTGATGGCCCCTCTAGCTATTTTTTTTTTTTTTTGAGAGGCTTTTGCCATAGGGCACATGCGCTTGCCAGACAGACAGAGAGAGACAGAGAGACAGAAAGCGAGAAATCACCCCCCAGGGGGGATGGCCACGCCGCAATCTCTTCTCCTTCATTCTCCTCTCGGGATCTTGGGCATGCACATACACGCGCCCAGCGTGAGTTTTAAGCCACTGGGTCCGGGACGCGAACCGTGGTCGACTCCATGGGAGTCCAGTGACATAGCCATTACACTGACTGCTGGTCCCCACCTCTAGCTATTCTTTACAACTTCCTCTCCAAAAGGCTGCTTCTAATTGAATGCAGTCTGTCCTCACCCTTCAGGACTTTGACTGCTGCTTGATAAACACACGTAAATCCCAGGTGGGCCTTCTCCCACCATCTCGGAGGTGGATCTTGAGTCACGTTTCATATGTGGGAGCCAGATCCCACCAATGACTGCCCAAAACCTTGCTCGGGCTGCACGCCATGGCCCTTTCCCCTCAGACTCTGCCTGAGGAAGGAGGACACCACCCTGCCCACCCATCACAAGTGCATGAACTACGGGAAAACCTCTTTCCTCCTGCCCTCTAACAACTCATGTGATCCCTTTCCCTCATCTCCAAGCGCCAAAACCACACTGACCTCACCCTGGCACTTTCCCCTCTCTCACTTGAGCACACGTTCAGGAAACAGAGTAATAACTGGGTGTGGCACAGTAATGAAGATCTGGAAATGAATTCTCCATCTCAAACCCAGCCCTCAACTTGGCCTTGATTTCAGAAGGCTTGGTATGGAAAGAACTTAGTCCACTCCAAACAGATTTGTTAGATTTTTAATAAGAACATGGAAATCCCAATCAGCCCTTCAACAAAATTAAAATACAGAAAGTGAAATTAAAAGTATTCTACAGTAAATGACTTTTATTTAAAAAAAAAAAAAAGTAACTGTGAACATATAAACAAGCCTGCAGGGCACTACAGTACAGCTGGAAAGAGATACATTTTGCAATGTACCGATGGGCCAATGAATTCCATTATTTTCAAATAAATTCTTAATAAAACTCCACCGAGTTGGAAAGTTTTGCTGAAAATATTTCTGGACAAAAAACCCAAAAAACAAAAAACCTTGTGTTGGAAATCAAACTTTCCTTCGCATTTGGAAAGGTAAGAGGAGTCCCAAGGGAACGCTGGTAATAGGTGAAAAGGTTCCTGGAGTCACCATGTGTGTACTCAGGGAACACTACGCAGCTTAGACACGACAAAGGTCTTTCTCAGATGCCTGTTCCCTCAAGGTGAGACTGAGATGGGCAGGGCGAACAACTAAGAGAATCCTAAAAAGCCAATTCTTTTAAATTCTGCTTTGGCTGATTTTGTGCTATGATGGGCAGTTGATTTCTAAAAATCATACTTCTTCAAAGAGTTTTATCGAAAGGAAGACTAAATGTAATGTGCCTTTCCTCATAGTCCAGGAAAACAACTGTGGTATTTCAAAAATTCTAAAAATATCTACTTTCATGAAATAGTAACTATTTCACTACAAACCTATTTTTCACTAAATACACACATTTCCTAATCCTGGAGCCTCCTGGGAAGAGCAGTGGGTTCTCCCTGGGTCCTGTAAGACTCCAGTGCTCACGGGAGAGTGTGGAGAATGGCTCCACCCCGTCTCCTGGGATGGCCATATCAGAGGTCACGTGTAGACACTGTCAGGCTTTCGCCAGGCGTGTTTAAGCAATTACGCCCTACTTGTACCAGTTATGTGATTCCCCCTACCTCCAAACACATTCCCACGTAACTAGGCACGAGAGGAAAGGAAAAGGTGTGCCCACAATCCTGGTTTCCACGAATCTCAAATGAGGAGAATGTGCAGGAAAGCCCAGCGGTGTTCAGGCAATTCGGATTCCCAAAAGGCCACGAGATGGGGGTGTGGCACCCTCGGCTTGGAGTCTGAAACTGTGTGTGAACAGTGCGACTTTCCTGTGTCAACCTTCAGTGTTGAGGCAGCGTAGAAAAGAGTGGCTGGAGAGTTTGTAATACTGACCACACTGGCTCCGGCTGAAGGGCCTCTGCTCCAGCAGGGGACCCTGCCATTCCCTGTAAGTGTTGTGAATGAAAGACCTGCTTCACAGGAGAGGTTGGAATTTCTCCATGCCTAAGACCTTGCCAGTTTGGATTCATGAGCCTTGAGGGTGCCAACAGCATCTTTCACTGCATGGTAAATGATGTTCTTCACCTGGGGAGAGGAAGCAGCACAGTCAGTTCATGGCAGCCCCACACTGTGTTCTGCAGACATTGTATGTTCCACCCTGTCTAGAAACCAAATGGTCAGAGAGGAAGTCCCCCAAATTGACTGTGTGCTTCCCAATCAACCCCCAAGATGACTTATAAGTCACACAGGATATGAGGTCTATAGTCAACAAAGGACGACAGAATCATCTGAAGGGCTACAGAATCACCATCATTCTGTGTGCTCACTACACGTCAGGCACTGTTGCTAAACTCTAATCCCTGCCATAATCCTGTGAGGCAGGTTCTATTGTTATCCATAATTTACAAATGAGAAACTGAGGCAAACAAGGTTCTACGGTTAAGAACCTTGCTGAAGGTCCTACAGCCAGTAAGAATGCTCTAAAACAGTGGGAGGCAGAATTACGGAATATTTTCCCCTTTGTGTTTGTATATTCTAATTTGTCTAAAGAACATATAGTATGCATGGAATAGGAAGATATAATAAAAGTTAATAAGGTGAAGAGCTTGTTAAAATAAAGCATACAGACTAGAGACAGTTTTTAGAACGGTCTGATATGAAGATTATGACTGTTTCTGGGAAGGAAACAAAAAATGTAAAGACAAAAGATACATGGGACTTCAATAATAGAGCTGTCATGGGGACCAGCAGGTGGCATGGTAGTTAAGGTGCTGGACACTCCCACATGGTTGACCACGGTTTGAGTCCCAGACCTAGTGGTTTGCTTTCACACTTTGCCTCTCTCTCTTTCTCTCTGTGTCTCTCTATGGTCAAATTAAAATAAATAAATGAATAAATAAAATTTAAAAATATAGCTGTCATATATGTATACATGTTGTATATGTGCATGATATATATATGTGTATACACACACACACACACACACACACACATATATATTTAGAATTATTTTATTTAGAATTATATTTAGGATGATTTAACTTTATTTGTTTTATTTTTATTTGACCAGAGAGGGATAGAGAGAGAGAGAGAGAGAAAGAGAAAACTGAGAAAGCAAGCCATCAGGTCCAGGACTTGAACCGTGGTCAGTCATGTGGGAGTCTAGTGCCCTTTACCACCACACCACCTGTAGGCTCCATCATTTTTTTTTTTTTAAAGAATTATCTGTTTTATTTGATTTATTATTATCATTTTTCAATAGGACCAGAGAAGCCATCAGGTCCAGGACTTGAACCTTGGTCGACCATGTGGGAGTCCAGCACCTCAACCTCCACACCACTTGCCAGCCCCCATGTGGGAGTCTAGTGCCCTTTACCACCACACCACCTGTAGGCTCCATCATTTTTTTTTTTTTAAAGAATTATCTGTTTTATTTGATTTATTATTATCATTTTTCAATAGGACCAGAGAAGCCATCAGGTCCAGGACTTGAACCTTGGTCGACCATGTGGGAGTCCAGCACCTCAACCTCCACACCACTTGCCAGCCCCACATATTTTTTTTTTTTTAAGAATTATTTTATTGGGGTTGGCAGGTGGTTTAAGTCCTGGACCTGGTGACTTGCTTTCTCACTTTCCTTCTCTCTCTTTCTGTCTCTCTGATCAAACTGGAAAATAATAAAGTTAAAAGAATTCTTTTAAAAATTATTTATTTATTTATTTATTTAAAATGTTACCAGATAAGGACAGAGTGAGATAAAGAGAGAAAGTGAGAAAGCAAGCTGCCAGGTCCAAGACGCGAGCCACGGCCAGCCATATGGGAGTCTAGTGCCCTTCACCACCATACCACCTGTTGGCCCTTTCTTCTTCTTTTTTAAAAGAGATTTTTGCTATAGAGCACATGTGCTCACTGGAGAGACAGACAGACAGAAAGTGAGGAATAACCCTCTGGGGTAATGGCCACACCACAATCCCTTATTCTCCAGTCTCTTCTTGGGTTTTTGAGCATGTACGCACAAGCTTTGGCTTGAGGTTTAAGGAGCTGAGTCTGGGACTCAAACTGCAGTCTACTACATGGGAGTCCAGCAACACAACCATCATGCCATCTGCTGGTCCCATGATACTTTCTTTCTTTTTTTCCAGGGAGATTTTTGCTATAGGGCATGTGTACTTGCTGGAGAGACAGGCAGAGACAGAGAGACAGAAAGCAAGAAATTACTCCCCATGGGGAATGGCCAGGCCACAATCCCTTCTCCTCTATTCTCCTCTTGGGATTTTGGACATGCACATACTTGTGCTCAGTGTGAGTTTTAAGCTGCCAGGTCCAGGACTTGAATTGTAGTTGACCACGTAGGAGTCCAGCAATGTAACTATTACACCATCTGCTGGTCCTTGTTTTATTTCTTTTTTTTTTTTGGAGAGGTTTTTGCCATAGGGCGCGTGCGCTCACCAGAAAGACAGAGAGAGACAGAGAGACAGAAAGCGAGAAATCACCCCCCCAGGGGGCATGGCCACACCGCAATCCCTTCTCCTCCATTCTCCTCTCGGGATCTTGGGCCCACACACACACATGCCCAGCATGAATTTTAAGCCACCGGGTCCAGGACTCGAACCATGGTCGACTACATGGGAGTCCAGCAACATAGTCATTACGCTAACTGCTGGTCCCCCCTGTTTTATTTCTTAAGGTGAGTGATGAGCACACAAGTTTCCATTATGTTATTCTCTATTAATCTTTTGTAGTTCTTCAACAAATATATTTATATATATATTTAATTAAAAAAAAATTTACTCCAGGAGACACACACATACACACACACACACTGAGAAAGAGAGAGAGAGAGAGAGAGAGAGAGAGAGAGAGAGAGAGAAACATACAGTATTCCTAACAGAGTCCCAATGCTGGATCCACCCTAGTCACAGCCTGCTCAAACCATGGGCACATGTGTGCCCAGCATTCTGAGGGAGGTCTCAGTACTTGAACAGGTAACCTTCTCATGTGGGTCTGTCTTACAGAGCATCATGTTTTTTCACTGCACCACTGTCTGGCCTCATATTTCAACAAGTATTTACTGAGTACCTACTATGTCAGACTTGTGCTGGGAAAAAAAGTAGAATAAAACAGTAAAACTGCTGCCTTCATATAGGTTAAGAAGTTTATATTCTAGTAGGAGTAGCAGCAAACAAAATATCTAATGTATCAGAAGGTGAAAAACACTATGGGAAAAGTTAAAGCTGATGATGATGATTAACAGGGAGGTCAGGAAAGGCCCATGGATGCAGTGACAGGAGATAAATGGAGACCTGAAGGAAGGGATCATCTGAGATATGTATGCCCATTTATCTGTATCGTCAATAATATCGATGTGATTATACTTTTATTGCTGGACTACCATGTAGTAGACTGTGGTTCAAGTCCCGGACCTAGTGGCTTAAAACTCATGCTGGGTGCATGTGTGTGCATGCCCAAAATCCTGAGGAGAATGGAGAAGGGACTGCCGCATGGCCATCTGCCCCCTCTCCCGGCAGTGATTTCTCACTTTCTGTCTGTCTCTGTCTCTCTGATGAGGGCATGTGCTCTATAGCTCTCTCTAAAAAAAAATAATAACAGGGGGCCAGCAGGTAGCATGATGGTTGAGGTGCTGGACCTCCACATTGTCAATCACGGTTTGATTCCTGGACCTGGTGGCTTGCTTTCTCACTCTTCCTCTCTCTCTCTGGTCAAATTAAAAAAAAAAAAAAAAAGATGGTAATAAATAAAATAATTCTTTAAAAAGAAAAAAGAAGACTTACTCCAACCTGATGGGTGATCAAAGGAAACACAAGAACCACAGCCATGATAGAGGAAGAAGCCATAATTGAAAGATTGGCAGAGTATATATTCCAAGTGCTGAAATTCTGCTTGGAGAATCTTGCTCCCTTATTTTTTAAATGCTACTGAACTGCATTAACAAGTGTATTAATAATGAAATTTTGTCCTTAAAATTCCAACACTCTTGGGGGCCTTCAGGTAGTGTGGTAGTTGAGGCGCTGGACTCCCACATGGCTGACCATGGTTCAAGTCCTGAATCTGGCAGCTTGCTTTCTTACTCTTTCTCTTTGTCTGTCTCATCAAAATGAATGAATAATGATAATGAATAAAATAAAAGATAAATACATCTTTTTTTTTTTTTTTTGGAGAGATTTTCACTGTAGGGCGCGTGCGCTCGCCAGATAGACAGAGAGAGACATAGAGACAGAAAGCGAGAAATCACCCCCCAGGGGGGATGGTCACGCCGCAATCCCTTCTCCTCCATTCTCCTCTTGGGATCTTGGGCACGCACGCACATGCGTCCGGCGTGAGTTTTAAGCCACCGGGTCCGGGACACGAACCGCGGTCGACTACGTGGGAGTCCAGCGACAGCCATTACGCTAACTGCTGGTTCCCAAGATAAATACATCTTTAAAAAAATTCCAATACTCTCTTTCTTTCTGTCTATCTCTCTCATTTCTTACAGGGTGTGTGCACTCGATGGAGAGAGACACAGAGAGAGAAAGGGAGAGAGAAAGTGAGAAATCATTACAAAGGAAATGGCCATACCACAATCCTTTCTTCTCTATTCTTCTCTCAGTACTTTGGGCACACATGCCAAGCATGATTTTTCAAGCCACCAGGTCTAGGACTCAAACTGCACAGTTGGCCATGTGGGACCCAGCTGCCACCTGGCTGGCCCCCAATCCATTTCAAGAATAGAGGAAATCTGACTTGATTGTTGAGTTTGGCTCTACAAATAGAAAATAATCCTCATCCTCTGACCACAGTTCTCAGGGACATGAACTGCAGTCTCTCTTAGGTCTCTAAGGAATTAAATCTGCATAGAAATTGGGCTTTGGGGGACCAGCAGTTGGTGTAACGGCTATGTCACTGGACTCCCATATAGTTGACCACAGTTTGAGTCACGGACCTGGTGGCTTAAACTCATGTGGGGCACGTGTGCGTGTATGCCCAAGATTCCAAGAGGATATTAGAGAAGAAAGGATTGTGGCGTGGCCATCCCCCCTGGGGGGTGATTTCTCACTTTCTATCTCTTTCTCTCTCTGTCTTTTTAGTGAGTGCACATGCCCTATAGCAAAAGCCTCCCCCCCCCAAAAAAAAAAGAAAGAAAAAGAAAAGAGGAATATTCTTTAAACAAAACTGAAGAGGACTGATCAAATGTTTTCTAAAAACCATATCCCTAGACATGGTTTCCCTAAAGCATTACCTCTCCACAGTCAGACCTCCAGAGAAAACCCTCTCAGAATGTGCCTTCTGTGTATGTGTGTGATGAGAAGACACAGTGGGGATGAAGGAGAAATCATTTACCTGCAGTTTATCCTCATGATTTGTATGAGTGTTAGAGAGATGCCTGAATTCCTGAGTCAGGCGGAAACAGTGCTTTACGTGTTCTGGAGATACAAAGTCTTCTGCTACTTTTATGCAACTGTAGAGATTGTGAACCTAGGAAGGGAGAAGTGCAGAGAAAAAACACCAGATATTACAGATTCAGTAATACATGAAATAAGTGCATGATACAGTTAAAAATAGTTTAGAAAAACTTATATTTCACTTTTATAGTAACAACAGCACAAAAAAACTGTAAGTGCAGACTTATAAATAAAAGATTTAATATCGGGGCCAGCAGGTGGCATGGAACTTAAGATGCTGCACTCCCACATGGTTGACCACCGTTTGAATCCTAGACCTGGCAGTTTGCTTTCTTACTTTCTCTCTCTCTCTCTTCTTTCTCTGGTGAGTTCATGTGCTCTACCTACCTGTATAAATTAATAAATTAATTAATTAAAAAAAAAATCACCCCTCAGGGGGATGGTCACACTGCAAACTCTTCTCCTCCATCCTCCTCTTGGGATCTTGGGCACACATTCCTGACATCAATTTTAAGCCACTGGGTCTGGGGTGCAAACCATGGTAGATTATGTGGGAGTCCTGTAGTGTAACTATTCTGACATCTGCTGGACCCAGTAAAAAACTCTTACAAAAAAAAACAAAAGATATAGTATTGGCTTAGAAAATGGTCTGGGATGGGGGGCTGGCAGGTGGAGTGGAGGTTGAGGTGCTGGACTCTCCCATGGTCAACTATGATTCAGATCCTGGACCTGGTGGCTTGCCTTCTAACTTTCTCTCTCTCTCTTTCTGTCCCTCTCTGGTCAAATTAAAAAATGATAATAATAAATAAAATAAAACAAATAATTAAAAAAAAAAAAAAGGAAAGAGAAAATGTTCTGGGAGGGGCCAGCAGGGGGTGTGGTAGTTAGATCCCACGTGGCTGACCGCAGTTTGAGTCCTGGACCTGGTGGCTTGCTTACTGACTCTCCCTCTCTCGTGAGTGCATATGCCCTATAAAAAAAAATAATAATAAATAAAATTAAATAATTCTTTTAAAAAAAGAAAAGAAAATGGTCTGGGAGCCAACAGATGATGTGCTAATTAAGGTGCTGGCCTCCTATACATGGTTGACTGTGGTTGGAGTCCCAGACCTGGCAGCTTGCCTTCTCATTTCCTTCTTTCTCTCTGTCTCTCTTTGGTGAGTGCACATGCCCTACAGCAAATTAAAACATCATTATCATCATCATAAATACAGTTAAATAATTCTAAAAAAAGAAAGAAAATAGTCTGGAATAATATGATTCCAACTGTCAACAAAAGTCTTCTTACCTCTGAGTAAGAAGACTAGACTGGGAGGGCAGGATGACAAGATTAAAAAGGAGCATGGTACAGGTAGCTGAGGTGGGACTTGCCACTTTATTAGCCTGCATTGTTTCAAACATTTTAAATGAGCTTCCTTATAGGAAGAAAATTGAAAGCAAAAAATAACTTGTAATGTAAGAGCAACGAGTCTAATCCTGTCATTTACCCCTCTTGCCAAATTAGCAAGAAAAGCAGAAATAAGCAAGCCTACGTGCTACGTTGGAACTTACCTGGTGTGGAGCTCCAGCAGGTATGAAGACAGCATCACCCAGGAACTGCACGATGGCCCAGCCTTGCACGCCATACTCCTCATAGAGTCGCTTACGGAGAGTCTGGTCCAGGTACCAACTTTGGTCATGAATTGGGTCATGATCAGGGGGATTCTCTTGGCCTTGTTCTTCTCCAACCTGAAGCCATGATCAAAATCCAAAGAAGAAAAAATTAATACATACATAAAAATTATTAAGAACATAAATTCAACTTGTTACGGCAATGTCCTGGTAGGCCAAAACTTCTGCTTTATTCTGTTCAGCATCCTTTAGGTGTGGATTTGGGTGATCTAGGCATTTTGACAGGAGGTACCATGGCTTTAATGCCAAGGACTCCCCATGAGAAATCCGAGATACGCCATCTCAGCCTCCGAGCCTTCATCGGTGAGCTGGGAGTGCAGTCCACCCAGGGGCATACCTTTCGGAGCAGCTCCCGGATCTTCTCTGCATCCTTGGCTGCATAGATGTGCCATAAAGCACCTGGCTTCTCTTTTCCATCATGAATCCGCTGCTTCGTTACCTCATCAGCATCTCCCTCATCAATTGTCTTGAGTACCTCTGAAAATAGCAAGATGACTTTCAATGTAACCAGTCATTTTCAGTACCTCGGAGTAAAGCTAAATGTCCAATTTGATCAAGTTTAGTCTCTATCTACTCTTTTCTCTCTCTGCAGTAATATAAGGCTGATTAAAGAACCAAAACTCATATTGGTCTATCGTTCCACAAACAGGAAGAACAACATGAAATCTTTTTCGCTTTGGAGAGACTCAGAATTTTTGGAGGTATAGTTTTCTTTCTCTTTTTTCTTCATTTTGAGACGTTTTTGCCTTAGGGAATGTGAACTTCCCGGGGAGGAGGGAGAGACAGAGAGACAGAGACAGTCAGAAAGAGAGAAATCACCCCCCAAGAGAATCGCCACGCTGCAATCTTCTCCATTCTTCTCCTCCTGAGATCTTGGGCAGGCACATGCGTGTGCAACCCGGATGTGATTTTGAAGCCACCAGGTCTGGGAAATAAATAGTGGTTGGCTATGTGGGAGTTCAGTGACATAACTGCTACACAATCTGCTGGTCCCAGTATAGATTTCTTTTAAAACACATTTCTTGCGGGCCAGCAGGTGGCGTGGTAATTAAGGTGCTGGACTCCCATATGGCCAACTATGATTCGAGTCCTGGACCTGGTAGCTTACTTTCTCATTTTCCTTCTCTCTCTCTCTCCTTGGTCAAATTAAAACATAATAGTAATAGGGGCTGGCAGATGGTATGGTGGTTGAGGGTTCTCGACTCCCACATGGCCGACTGTGGTTTGAGTCCCAGAACTGGCAGCTTGCTTTCTCACTTTCCCTTTTTCTCTCTCTTGCTCTGTCCCTCACTGATCAAATTAAAATGAATTAAGTTAGATGAAATAATTCTTTAAAAAAACAGATAAGTGCAAGTTAAGAGGGCTGGCTTCTGGGGCCGGCAGGTGGCATGGTGGTTAAGGTGCTAGACTCCCACATGGCCAACCATGGATCTGGAGGCCTTCTTTTCTGTGTTCCCTTTCTCTCTCTGTCTGGTCAAATTAAACAAGTAATAATGATAATAAAATAAATAATGAAATAAAATAATTCTTAAAATAAAAAAGAGGGCTGGCTTCTAATGTGTTTCTATTATTATTTCCTAAAACACAACACAATGGAAAAGTCCAAATGTGTGCAGTATCAAAAGCAAATGTACAGTAAGAAATACATCAAAGTAATAACAACAATTATCTCTGAACCACAAGGCTTTGCGTTTTCTCTTTTTTAATGATTTTTTCAAAAAGAATTATTTTATTTAAATTAAAAAAAAATTTTTTTTTTAATTTTTAATTTGACCAGAGAAGGGCAGAGAGAGAAAGAGAGAGAGAAAGTGAGAAAGCAAGCTGCCAGGTCCGGGACTTGAACTGTGGTCGGCCACATGGGAGTCTAGCACCCTTAAACACCATGCCACCTGCCAGTCGCTCTTTTCTCTTTTTTGCTAGAGGACATGAGCACTTATCGGAGAGAGAGAGAGAGAGAGAGAGAGAAAGAGAGAAGGAGAGGAAAAATATCTCCCACAGAGAATGGTCACATAAATTTGTTCTTCATCTCTCTCTCCTTTTGAGATTTTGGGCATGCATTCACATGTGCTCGGCATCTCTCTTAAGCCACCAAGCCAGGTCCAGGACTTGAACTATGTAGTCGGCAATGTGGTATCCATCTGCCTTAAGCACCAGGTCACAGAGCTGGCTCACTGAGTTATTTTCTTTTTAAAATTTTAATTTTTTCCTGAAACTTCCATAATGAACCGCTACTAATTTTTAAAAATGTTTATTTATTTATTTAATTCCATTTGTTGTTATTATTTTTTAATCTGATCAAACAGAGACAGAGAGAAAGGGAAAACAAGAAAGTAAGTCGCCAAGTCTGGTACGCGAACTGTGGTCGGCCATGTGGGAATCCAGAGCCTTTAACCCACACCATCTGCCAGCCCCACCGCTACTAATTTTAACACTGAGACAACAGAGAGTGCAAGTACAGCAAATTAATACTTCCAGGCTTCATTTCTGTCATCTGGCTTTCTCATCTGTCACCTCACTGCTAATCTGGTTGACAGTAGACCAGTTTGGCCTTTCTTTTTCATTCCTCTTTGTGATGCTGCACACCCAGTGGAAACAGGTAGCACTCCTATGAAGAATGACTCTGGTCAAGGACACACAAGTAGCACTCTTCTCTGCTAGGTCCTCCATTTGTGTAGTGACATCCATTGGGCACCTACTACATATAGGGCCTGGGAGGAACTTAAGAAAGCCACTGGGGAGGCCAGCACCATAGCACAGTGGTTAAAGCTGTGCCCTGGGAGCTGGATCCCACATGGCTGACTATAGTTTTTTCAATCTAGGTTTGTGCCATAGGGTGCATTCACTTGCCAGAGAGTGGGAGAGAGAGAGAGAGAGAGAAAGAAAGTGAGAAATCACCCCCACTGCAATCCCTTCTCCTCTCAGGATTTTGGACATGCATGAACAAATACCTGCTATGATTCTCAAGCTGCTGGGTCCAGGACTTGAACTTCAGTGGGCCATGTGGGACTGGCCTTAACACTATGCCACTGGCTGTCTCTCTACTCCCACTGACTGCACCGGCAACTTAAAGACACACTGGGCACGAATGTGTACATGCCCAAAATCAATGGGATGAAGAAGAGAGGAAAAAGACTACAGTCTGACCATGCCCCACTGGGGTACTTTCTCTTTCTTTTTCCTCTCCCTCTCTTTCTGGACAGTATATATACCCTCTGGTTATAAAAGATAAAAAAAAAAAAAGAAGGAAGGAAGTGAGAAGGGAAGTGAGAAATGAAGGAAGGCAAGAATGAGGGAGGGGAGGAGGAAGAAGAGGGAGAGAGGGAAGGAGGGAGGTGAGGAAGGAGGAGGGAGGAAGGCAGAAGAGAGAGGGATGAAAGAAGGAAGGGTTCCCGGGGAATTAAAAAAAAGAGAAAAACCTACTGGCCTTGACCAAGGAAGAAAATACTCAATTCTACCCTCAATGTCAAGCCTCACCATCCTGAAAGAGAGGGTTCTAGAAATCATACCTTCATCATGAGCACCCTCTCCAATTGGGATCCCAACATACACCATCACATTAACGGCATCAGATACATCTAGGTGAAGATTGGTTGTACCAACTCTTCTATCTTCTGCTGTTATTAAGCCTAAGGGTGAAAGGAAAATACACAACGTGATGGGGCAATATTCTAAAGAATCCATACAGACCAAAACTAAAAACGCATTCAAGGATTTCCTAAATACATAACATTGGGAGGATGAAGTATGTCTGTTTCTCAAGAATTCACTCTCCTCGCCTGCATGGTTGATATTATCATTAGTTTTGGTTTGGGAACTGACACCCCACCCACCCACATGATCTTCTTTGAAAAGTAAAACAGATACAGGCATTAGGGACATCCAGATGACACTCAGTTTTCACGGTGATTTTAGGTCATTAGTAAATTTCTTTTTTTGTTTTTAAAGAAATATTTATTAAATTTTATTTATTACTATTACTATTTTTAAAAATTACTTTATTTAACTTTATTTATTTTAATTTGACCAGAGAGAGCAGAGTGAGAGAGAGAGAGAGAGGGAAAGTGAAAAAGCAAGCCACTGGGTCCGGGATTCAAACCGCGGTCGGCCATATGGAAGTCCAGCACCATTAACCACCACACCACCTGCTGGTCCCCCCACTATTATTATTTAATTTGATGGGGTGGAGTGAGAAAGCAAGCTGCCAGGTCTGGGACTTAAACCGTGGTCGACCACGTGGAAGTCTGGTGTCTCAATCACCACGTCACCTGCTGGCCCTTAGGTCATTACTAAATTTCACAAAGTGCTAGCTTTTTTTTTTTTTAGTTTTTTGCTGTAGGGCACGTGCACTTACTGGAGAGAGAGAGGGAAAGTGAGAAATTATCCCCCAGGGAGATGGCCATGCCGCAATCCATTCTTCTCTCAAGATTTTGGGCATGTACACACACACACACAGCCAGTGCGATTTTCAAGCTGCTGGGTCTGGGACTTGAGTTATGGTCAGCCATGTGGGACTCTAGCATCTTTTTTTTTGTGGAGAGGTTTTTGCTATAGGGCGCGTGCGCTCGCCAGCCAGCCAGAGAGAGACAGAGACAGAAAGCGAGAAATCACCCCCCAGGGGGCATGGCCATGCCACAATCCTTTCTCTTCCATTCTCCTCTTGGGATCTTGGGCATGCACGCACACGCACCCAGCGTGAGTTTTAAGCCACCGGGTCCGGGAAGCGAACTGCAGTCGACTACGTGGGAGTCCAGCAACATAGCCACTACACTAACTGCTGGTCCCGGGACTCCAGCATCTTAACCAGCATGTCACCTGCTGGTCTCTTCACTGAAATTTTATCAAGTATTTTAAAATTGAGAATATATCTCCTTGTGTATAATTTTTGAAAGAAAACGTAGAAAGTTTTCTTTCCACTGAGTTTACACACTGAGTTACAAAAGTAAACATATTCAAAACCATTTTGGAAACTATTAACATCTCTGGCACCTGATAACTGTCCTCAGTAATTTCTACAAATGATCTAGACCACAGCTCTCCCTCATAGGTAAAATGAGAATAACAGTCTCCCAAAAGGGCAATTTTGTCCTCTCCCTCATACCATAGGCGTTGTACATCTTGGGACCCAAATCGGGCCTTACAAAGTAGCTGGGTAACCTAGAGGCTAGATTGAGCCTGCCATCTCGTTTAGTATATTCTGGCAGAGGGAGGTTCTCCATTAGATCTTCAAACCTACAAAAGGGCAGGAAAAGAGAATTTAGTTTGTTATGGGGAACAAAGTAAAAAGGCCAACTTCACTTTTCTGTGATCATTTTGTAATAACTTCTGCCAGGCACAAGTCTCTGAAAATGACATGACTGTAGGTCACTAACCTTGTTGGCATCATATCCCGAAAATCTTCTCCAGGAGGCCAGTCCTTGAGTTTGAGCACCATTGGCTGCCCATCTTCTGACCTGAGGCGCTCTAGAAGAGAAACAGCACTCCTACAAACATCTGCTGGGTTTGGCTGCTACCTGATTTTCTGGTGACTGTAAGTTCTTTTTTCTTTTTAGTCTGCTATAGGATATGTGTGCTCTCCAGAGAGACAGAGAGAGGCAAAGTGAGAAATCACCCTCTCCAAGGGAGATGGCCACACCACAGTCCCTTTTCTTCTCTCCTCTTGGGAAAGTGGCACACACACACATGCCTGGTTTGTTTTTTTTTTTGGAGAGGTTTTTGGTATAGGGCGCTTGTGCTCGCCAGACAGACAAAGACAGAGAGATAGAAAGCGAGAAATCATCCCCCAGGGGGGATGACCACGCCACAATCCCTTCTCCTCCATTCTCTCGGGATCTCGGGCATGCACGCACACGCGCCCAGTGTGCGTTTAAGCCACCAGGTCTGGAACTTGAACCACGGTCGACTACGTGGGAGTCCAGCGACATCGCCATTGTGCTAACTGCTGGTCCCACCTGGTGTGGTTTTTAAGCCACTGGGTCCAAAATTGGAACCATGCAGTTGACCATGTGGGTTACAGTGCCTTAACCTCCATGCCACCTGCTAGACCTGGTGACTAAAATCTTAAGAGGCTAACTTATTTCAGACTTGAAAAGCCCCTAAACAGACTAGGTAGGCTTTGTTTTCATCACCCCTGCTTCAGTACATGCCATATTTTTCCCATTTCACAGTGATTCTAGCCCACTTCCTCATAGTCAAAGGGCTCTATGCATCCCTGGAAGCACATGCTGAAGCCTGGTGTGCAAGCTACATGGTCAGCATCAGGACAATCTATTCCTCCCACTAAGAGGGTATAATTTGCTATTCCAGGGGCAGGGCTGGACTTATGAATGCTTACTTTCAATCCTGCCCTTACAGAATTAGATATCAAAGGTACTTACTGCATATGATTTCGAAGCCATCCCAGAAATCCCGAACTTTCACATCGGAAATTATAGCACAGTTCCTGCAGTTTACCAAGTCAACATCCTGGTCTCCAAATTCTTGGCTAAAGGCTTCTGGCTTCCAGAGTTCAGACTTGAGCTTTTTATGTACCCCTGAAACCAGCACTGGCTGTGGAAATAATATCCTAATCAGAGCCATTTAGGAAACACTTTTAGTTCCAGGGTTAAGAGAAAGAACAGGAAGGTTTCTTGGGGGAGGGCCTCTTTACCATGAAGATTGTTGTCCTTTCCCAATTTTATAATCTATAGATTTCAATATGTCGGCTAATGTGAGTAGTAATGTCTTCTACCCTGTTATTTTATTTCTTTCTTTCTTTTTTCTTTTTTTTTTTGGAGAGGTTTTTGCTATAAGGCGCGTGCACTCGCCAGACAGAGAGACAGAAAGCAAGAAATCACCCCCCAGGGGGATGGCCATGCCACAATCCCTTCTACTCCGTTATCCTCTCGGGATCTTGGGCATGCACGCACATGCGCCCGGCATGTGTTTTAAGTCACCAGGTCTGAGACGCGAACCGCGGTCGACTACATGGGAGTCCAGCGACATAGCCATTACGCTAACTGCCGGTCCCACTACCCCATTATTATACTTGAGCCTCATTCTGGCAGGATAGCATGGAAACTATGTCTCTTGCCCTGGTATCTATCACTATTTTGAGGCAAGAGAACAAAAGCTGACAAATTCAACTGTGAGAACATTTCTTTACATTGAAAATGAAAAACTAGACAATTCCATAGTTTTCCCTTTGATCAAGCACCTGCTGAAGTATAAAAATCTGTGACTGTTATCACATTATCATATAAACTTCTTGAAACATTTGCTCAGAAAAGTACCACCTACACCCTTGCCCTACCTCATATAACACGCAGGTATTTTCCTCCAAAGGTGTCAGCAATGCCAGATCAACACCTACTAGGAGCTTCAACTGTCCTTTTAAAAAGGTTACACAGCTTAGAAATAAGAGGCTGCACAGTGTATTTTTAGGAATCACTTTGATTTTAATTTTATTTTAGAGAGATTTGTGCTATCGGGTACATGCGCTCATTGAAGAGACAGGGAGACAGAAAGTGAGAAATCACCCCCTAGGGGAATGGCCACACCACAACCCCTTCTCCTCCATTCTCCTCTCACACATTCACACATGCCTGGTGTGAGTTTTTTAAGCTGCCAGGTACAGTTCTCAAATCACGGTTGATTACATGGGAGTCCAGCAACATAACCATTACTCCATCTGCTGGTCCCAGGAACTGACTTGATATTAAAACCAAGACAACTTCAAGCAGCGACACTATCTATGAGAAACTATGTCTAAATCCCCTGGCAAAAGATCTCCTAGAAAGACCTAGAGTTATCCTGGTAGCTATGGGTACCAGGCAGGCAGACAGCTAGCTCTGGGAACTACTCATTTTTGCTTACCTGGCCTTGCTTCCAACACTCCCGAAAGATCTTCCAATTGTTTTTGTTGCTGGGGTCATGAAGACACAGAAGCCTCCCGTCACAAAGCCAGGAGTGAGAAGTATGGGGGTCTAGCACATTTAACCCCATTACCATCTCCTTCACTTCCTTTTGGGTATCAGTCATGTTACAGGACCGTTTTGAAGCATCTGAGGTTTTCTTATTTTCTACCACTGAGGCAATGATGTGGTCAAGAAAGTTGGGCAGGCTGGTCTTGTTCTTCACTCCCTGCCAAACACAAATCTGTCAGGTAAGCTTGAAGGAGGCATCATGAGTAGAACATTCAAAGAACTGTCTCATAGCTGTATTCACACGGAGGAGTTTAAATTCTACGAAAGTTAAATTGTCTTTTGTAATTGGAGGAAAGGGGCTAAGAGTCAGTATCTTTAATTCCTCTATCCTTCCTATTTTGCTTTACATTTATTTATGAAAGAAAAGTACAGAAAGACCTCTTCTGCTTTAAGAGATTTGAGACCCAAGAAATATCTTAGGCATTCAGTACATACAGGCATATGCACAGATCACAAAATGCT
Source organism: Tupaia belangeri chinensis (assembly GCF_000334495.1). NCBI lineage: Eukaryota > Metazoa > Chordata > Mammalia > Scandentia > Tupaiidae > Tupaia > Tupaia belangeri. Next base: position 649,444 of record NW_006207460.1, on the reverse strand, counting down.
GTAACTGGGTAAAAGAGATTATTTAATTTGGGCGTTCGAATATTTTTCTACCCAGCATGCCCAAGGGATACAATATTCAATTAAGTAATAGAAGTGATTTATCAAGGCAATAGTTTTCCACCAGCAAATACCCCCCAAAATGGGGTGTATCAGAATGTTTAAGAGGAACTATATTTTATGAAAGTAGTCTCCTATTCTCCAATCTTGCCTCCCACTACCATCCCACTGACAATCTCTCATGTGTTTCAGCTAACAGAAGAGCTCAGGCCCAGAGATGAGAGTGACACAACTAAGGTCACAGAATCAAAGGGGTAGGTATCTTTTGTAAGCTTGATATCCTTATGCCTAAAGTATCATTAATCAGTATTACTACTGAGTATATGTAACCTTATAACACCCTGGGAAAATTAAAAAAAAGAAAAAAAGGTGGCATGGTGGTTAAGGGTGCTGGATTCCCACGTGGCCAACTGCGGTTCAAGTTCTGGACCTGGTGACTTGCATTCTCACCTTCTCTTTCTCACTGTCCCTCTTTGGTCAAATTAAAATAAATAAATGAAAAATAAGTAAAAAGTTAAATAAAATAATTAAAAAAAAAAAATGAGGCAGCAGGTGGCACGGTGGTTAAGGGTGCTGGACTCCTGCCTGGCCAATTGCAGTTTGAGTCCCAGACCTGGCAGGTTGCTTTCTCTCTCTCTCTCTCTTACTTTCATTCTGTCTGTCATTGATCAAATTAAAATGAATAAAAAAAATTATTAAAAAGAAAAAGAACTGGGAGTAAAAGCCCATACAAACTGGGGTTGGTAGGTAGCATGATGATTAAGGGTGCCAGTCTCCCACATGGTCGATCATGGTTTGAATCCTGGACCTGGCAGATTACGTCCTCACTTTCCCTCTCTGTCACCTGCTCTTGCTCTGTCCCTTGCTGGTCAAATTAGAAGATAAGTAAATAAATAAAGTTAAATAAAATAATTCTTTTCTAAAAAAAGCACATATAAGCTAAACAGAGCTCAAAGTAATTGTTTTGCCTTTTTAAAGAAAATAATTATTATTTTATTTATTATTATTTTTTAAAATTTGCTATATAGAGCATACATGCTCACCAGAGAGAGAAAGTGAGAGAAAGAAAGAGACCAAGCCTCCTGGTCTGGGCCTCAAACTGTAGTTGGCCACATGGGAGTCCAGTGCCTTAGCCACCAGGCCACCTGCAAGCCCCTGTTTAGCTTTTTCACAAAGTTACTTTTTTTCCTTTTTTGAGAGAGAGAGATTTGTGCTATAGGGTGTGCTCGAGAGGCAGAGAGACAGAAATTACCCCCTGGGGGGATGGCCATGCTTCGATCCTTTCTCCTACATTCTCCTCTCGAGATTTTGGGCACTCACACACATGTGCCCTGCATGAGTTTCAAGCCTTCGGGTCTGGGACTTGAGCCATGGTGGGTCACGTGGGAGTCCAGTGACATAACCATTACCCTATTTGCTGGTCCCCCAATAAAGTTACATTCAAAAAGAGATTCAGACCAAAAACAAAAACAAAAACAAAAGAGATTCAGACCAAACTGAACAGGGCTCAGTCACCCACAGGTCATCAAATTTCAGCCATTAATCATTAAAATAGAATGAGAAAAATATTTACTTGTTTGAAATGAACTGCAAGATATATTGGGTTGTCAGAAAAGTCCTTATGTATTTTTATATGTTTTTCTATGTAAAAATGCATCATGACTTTTCTGACAACCGAACAGAAGCTAAAAATTGAAATAGGTATAGAAGAACACTATATAAAAAGGATGAGGGGTCATGCACATGAGAACTTTTGTGAAATGACACTCAAGAAACAATGATGTTCCCCAAAGAATATCAAGGAAATGGGTGGGAGACAAGGGTGGGGAGATTTTTCACTATAAAAACTTCTGCATCTTTTAAATGTTGTGTCTTAGGAATCCATTCATGTAATAAATTCTTACCAAATATGATTATGGGTCAAACATTGTGGCACTAGGGTTATACTGATGAATAAGACAGTCAAAAATGCCTTTAGGAGAGGCAAGAGACAGAAAATAAAGCATACAGTGGATCATATGGTACTACCTGCTGTGAAAAACTATAAAGCAGGGAAAACAGTTATGTGTAGGGTAGGAGTATGACACTTTTAGAAAGGTTGGTGTATGGGGCCAGCAGGTGTGTAGTGGTTAAGGTGCTGAACTCTCACATGGTTGACTGCAGTTCGAGTACTGGACCAAGGGGCCTGAAACTCACTCTGGGTGCGTGTGCACGCGTGCCCAAAATCCTGAGAGAATGGAGGAGAAGGGACTGCAGCATGGCCATCCCCTCTGGGGAGTGGTTTCTCACTTTTTCTGTTTCTCTCTCTGGCGAGTGCACATGTCCTATAGCAAAAATCTCTCTTAAAAAAAAAAAAAGTTGGGGCTAGCAGGTGGCATGGTGGTTAGGGGTGCTGGACTCCCATCTGGCTGACCCATAGTTCAAGTCCTGAACCTGGATGCTTGCTTTCTCACTTGGTCCCCAATCTCTCTTTCTCTCACTCTCTCGATCTCTCGGTCAAAAACGGATAAAGTTAAATAAAATAATTCCTTAAAAAAAATAAAGTTGAGAGGGCGTGATGGCACCTGCCCTATGGCAAAAAAATAAAGTTGATATACAAAGAAAGGCTTATGAGGATGACATTTTAGGAAGGAAAAGAGGAGGTTGATGAAGGCGCAAACCATGTGGTTACATGGGAAATTCTAGGTGGAGGAAAAAATAAATGTAAAAGCCCTTAAGAAGGAGCATGCCTGGCCATGATGAAGGAACAGCAAGGAGCAGAGTAAAACACAGAGAAAGTGGTAGTTGAAGTCAGAGAGAGGAGGGAAAAGGGAACAGATAGGGCCTAGAGCCTTGGTTAAGGCACCTGAATCCCACATGGCTGATCTTGCAGTTCGAGTCTCAGACCTAGTAGCTTGAAAATCACACCATGCACGTATGCAAGTATGGCCAAAATCTCAAGTGGAGAATGGAGAAGGGTTTATGATGTGGTCATCCACCTGGGGGTGGTTTCTCATTTTCCCTCTCTCTGTTTCTCTCTCCAAGTGCATAAAGCCTATGGTGAACCTAAAAAAAATTTTTTTTTGCTTATCTTATGAGAGAAATAGGACACCTTTAGAGAATTTTAGGCAGAGGTGACATAATTTGACTTAAAATTTAAAAGAACATTCTAGTTGCTGTGTTAAAAATAGACTGTTGAGTGTAAAAGGCAGAAAGGAGACTTGTAAAGAATTTATTGCAAAAATGTAGGTAAAAGACCAGAGGAAGCAGCCGTGGAGGTGAGGAAAAACAGGTAGATTTTGAATATATTTTGAAGATCAGGTTGAAAGGATTTGCTGACAAACTGGATATGAAATTGGATATGAAAAGTAAGAGCGGGGAGTCCCAATGATTCCAAGGTTTCTTTTTAAAAGAATTATTTAGGTTTTATTATTTTAAATTTACTATAGGGTATATGCGCTCACCAGAGAGAGAGAGAGAGAAAGAGAGAGAGAGAAAGCCACCAGATCTGGGACTCAAACCATGGTCAGCCTTGTAGGAGTCCAGTGCCTTAACCACCATGCTGCCTGCTGGTTTTGATTCCAAGATTTCTAACATGAGCAACTAGAAGGATGGAAATGCCACTGACCAAGAGAAGAAAATGAAAGGGGAATAGGCTTAGAGGCAAAAGATCAGGAGTTCAGTCTTACATGTGGTAAAGATTTGAGACATCTATTAGATGTCCAAAAGAATAGTATAAATGTACTGCCTAGGTTAAAAAAAAAAAAAAAAGGCATTTTGGGCCAGTGGATGGCATAATAGTTACATCGTTGGATTCCCACGTAGTCGTGGTTTGAGTTCTGGATCTGGCAGTTTCAAACTCATACTGGGTATGTATGCATGCATGACCAAAATCCTGAGAGGAGGATGGAGAAGAAGGAATTGTGGCATGGCCATCTCTCCCTTGTGGGGTGATTTCTTGCTTTGTCTTGTCTCTCTGTCTCTCTGTCTTTCTAGTGAATACATGCACCCTAAGCAAAAATCTACCTTAAAAAAAAAAAAAAGGCATTAATGCCTGTGATTATCAAGAAAATGAAGTGATTAATGAATGTAGTAACTCTTTTGCTGAGGACTGAAAAATGTCAATGTCTCAATTTTTACTGACTCCCTAACATGGTAGGAAAGGCTCACTACTTCAGAGGATCTCAAACGTTACCATAACTTAATGTAAAGAGAAATCTTGTCAGCTTGACAGATAAAGTAGAAACGAATCACCCACATATCCTCTAACCCAATGATCAGATCTCCGATGGTCCTTTCATGGAAAAGTAGCAAAGGCTAGAGTTGTAGAGGGCACTTACTGCTGAGGATGTAGAGAAGACCGGGGGGAAGGGTATGCCTGTGTCCAAGGGGGTCTGAGGAAGTTTTCCAGGCCCGGAGTGAAGGAGGTCGCGAAGGCTAGAACCTTCAGTTTTGTTGTTGGAGGCAGTGGGACCCAGTAACAGACTGTTAAAAAGCTTTGGAGTCAACGGAGAGACCTTTGCAGTGGAGTTGAATGAGTCCAGCCCAAAGGGTGAATGAGACTCTTTATTGAGCACCGACCTCAGGGAACCTGCTTCTGTAAGAACATAACCAGGAATAACATTAGACACAATGAAGAATACTCAGCAGACAACTGATCTCTGAAAATCAGCCATGTGGGAAGGAGAAAGACTCTGTCCATTCCCTGTCCCCCAAACTGTGTATCTGGAAAAGCCCAACGAATTATGAATACAGGAGGTTCATGGACAAGGAGAAGCTCTCCCATGTTCCTTCTTTTTCAGATTTGTATTTCAAACTTTCTCTTGTTCCCATCCATCTTTCCTCTCCCTCACTTTCTTAGACAGTGTTTCTTTCCCAGAATCACCTGGAGTGCTTGTTAAAAGTGGAGAGGGCTAGTCTTACCCCAGAGATTTTCATTTAAGCTCTGGGTGATCACAGAAATCTACATCTTTAACAATTCCCCAGGGGGTTCAAGTGCCCATTAAAAATTCTGCCTCAGGGGCTAGCAAAGGGTGTGGTGGTTATGGTGCTAGACTTCCATTTGGTTAACTGCAGTTTGAATACCAGACCTGGAGGCTTAAAAATCATGCTGGGCATGTGTGCATGTATGCTTCAAATGCCAGGAGAATGGAGAAGGGATTGTGAGGTGGTCATTCCCCCTGGTGGGTGATTTGTCATTTTCCCTCTTTCCTTCTCTCTCCCATAAAGCGCATGCACCCTGTGGCAAAAACATAAAAACAAAAAACCTGTTCTAAGTCTAATTCTCAATCCTGGCTACATAACAGAACCATTTTGGAAGCTTCTTAAAAACCTTATATCATTGTGACTAAGGAAGTCTGGGGTAAGGCCCAGGCATGTGCCTTTTCAAAAAATCTCCACTTCAAGTTGAAAGAAATTGCATTTTATGTGACAGGCCAGAGAAAGCAAGTGGCATATTTTATAAACGTGAATGGTAATGTGAGTTTGAAGATTCCCATAATAATCCCTGTATCCCACCAACAGGAAGAGCAGAGGCTTGTGTTCATCTTACCTTTTGTTTCTTCTTTAGCCTTCTGAGTTGCTAAATCTGCCAACCAGTGCAGGGCAGAAGAAGGTGGGGCTGTGTCAGGGCAAGCGGGCCTGATGGCTTTTAGTTCACTATTGCTATTTGATGTCGAGCTGTCTGCTTTCAGAGGCTCTTCAGATCTTGTGTCAGTGCTGTCAGCTTTGGGAACATGGTCGGGCTCTGGACTTGTTACCGTTGCAGTTCCTCCTCCACCTGAGAAGGTAGATTCGTTTCCAGAAGAGGCACTAGGGTTTATGCTAGGAAGCTAAAGCATAGAAGGCCAACATGGTTAGCATGCTGTACTTAGGCAGAAAAATTGCAAACATAACTTTTTTTTTTTTTTTTATGACAGTAAATAAGTTTGGGAAGAATAATCTGAAGCTGTCCCATAAGCTGCTATTTCACCCATTCCTTAATTCAACATGTATTTATTAAGTCTTACAATATGCCAGAAACTATGCTAGGTTCTGTGGAAAGAGCAGTGAACAGAGCTGAAGTTTATAATCTAAAATAAAGATTTAGCATGCCTGAGCTAATTACAACAATGGCAAACTGGTGATTAAAACTTGATATTAGGGCCAGCAGGTAATGTGGAGGGTAAGGCACTGGGTCCCACAAGGCTGACAGCTTGGTTTGAGTCCTAGACCTAGCAGCTTGAAAATCATGCTGGGTGTGTGTGCATGTGTGCCTCAAATCCTGAGAGAATGGAAGAGACTGCAGTGTGACCAACCCCTCTGGGGGGTGATTTCTCCCTCTTTCCTGTGCCCCGTCTGTGGCAAGCTTACATGCTCATAGCAAACAAAAAGACAAATAAAAAATATGATGTCATAGAGCAATTCTGAAAGTTAAATGAGGTACTATAGGTTGTGCATCCCCAATTCAAAATCTAAAATGCTTCAAATGTGAAACTTTCAGAGCCACCAACACGAAGCTACAAGTGGCAAACTCCACACCTAACCTTATGTGCCAGGTTGTAGTCAAAATGCTGTAAGAGAAAAATATGACATTGGGGCCACACAGTGGTGCGATAGCTCTATGATGCTGACCCAGACGAGAAGGTACCAGGTTCGCATTTAGAAGACTCTCTGAGGATGTCGGGAACGCATGTGCCCAAGATTTGGAGCTGGATCATGGCATCAGGAATCAAGAGCAATCTCTCTCTGGCTCATGGAAGAAATAAAAAAACTTTAAAAAGTATACTGTATGAAATTACCTTTTGGTGGGGCCAGCAGGTAGTGTGGTTAAGGCACTGGACTCCCACATGACGGACTGTGGTTCAAGTCTTGGACCTAATGGCTTGAAAATCATGCTGGGCACGTGTGCATGCATGACCAAAATCCTGAGAGAAGAATGGAAGAAGACGGACTGTGGCTTGATCATGCCCCCTGGGGGATGATCTCTCACTTTCCCTCTCTCTATTCCTCTCTTTCTCTTCCCAGCAAGTGTATGTGCCCTATGGCAAAAAACTAAAAAAAATTTAAAAAATAAATTATCTTCAGGTCATGAGTAAAATGAATTTCGTGTATATTTGGGTCCCATTCCGAAGACATCTCATTTTATGTATATAAATATTTCAAAACCTAAAAAAGTCCAAAATACTCCTGATTCCCACCATTTTGGATAAGGGATACTCAACCAGTATATGCAAAGGACTTAGCATAGTTCTGGAATACCTGAATGCTTAAGCAAACATTTATTATTCTTTTCATTTTTCAATTTTAAATAGTTTTATTTAAGACACTGCATTTTTCCACTTACGATACAGTGCTTATAAAGTGCGATGTTATTTTTCCTGTGCACGTGTTTCATATTCAAGTATTGAGAATGCCCAGTAATTCACTATAGCAGCTGAACTTTAAGATGGCCAGAGTTCACTACAAGTTGGGGTCCTTCAACATGTTACTGTGTGGAGCAATGCTATGTAATCTACACTCAGGGTTGGCTTAATCAGCCTCTGCTCCCCACTGGGAAAGCCCCCAGGTACCCCCCCTGGCATGCCCCCTGTACTCTGGTACAGCTTGGTGATGATGGGGTTATAGACTTTCTCCAGTTCCTTCTGCTGATGCTCAGACTCCTCTTTCTCTGCAGTCTGGTTCTTGTCAAGCCAGTTGATGATTTCGTTGCATTTGTCAAGAATCTTCTGCTTGTCCTCGTTGTTGATCTGTTGATCTTTTTTTTTTTTTATAATTATTTATTTTATTTTTTATTTATTCTTCATTGATTTTTTAAAATTTGACCAGAGAGAGACAGAGGGTGAGAGTGAGAGAGAGAGGAAGTGAGAAAGCAAGCCACCAGGTCCAGGACTTGAACCCTGGTTGGCCATGTGGGTGTGTCCAGTGCCTTAACCACCACGCCACCTGCTGGTCCCTCTCATTGTTGACCTTGCCTTGGAGTTTCTCCTCCTCCACCGTGGCTTTCATGTTGAACACGTAGGATTCCAGGGAGTTCTTGGAAGACACTTGTCCCTCTGCTTCTTGTCCTTAGCCTTGTACTTCTCAGCTTCCTGGACCATGTGCTCCATGTCCTCCTTGCTCAGACAACCCTTATCGTTGGTGATGGTGATTCTGTTCTCTTTCTCAGTGTTCTTATTCACAGCAGAGATGTTCAGGCTGCCACTGGCATCAATATTGAAAGTGACTTCAATCTGAGGAATACCACAGGGTGCAAGAGATATGCCTGTGAGCTCAAACTTGACCAGCAAATTGTTATTCTTGGTCATGGTGTGCTCACCTTCATAAACCTGGATGAGCACCCTGGGTTGGTTGTCGGAGTAGGTGGTGAAGGTCTGCGTCTGCTTGGTGGGAATGGTGGTGTTCTGCTTGATGAGGACAGTCATGACCCCGCCAGCAGTTTTGATGCCCAGGGACAGAGACGTGACACCCAAGAGTAGCAGGTCCTGGATGTTCTCAGACTTGTCTCTGGATAAGATGGCTGCCTGGACAGCTGCACCATAAGCAACAGCCTCATCAGGGTTGATGCTCTTACTCAGTTCCTTCCCATTGAAAAAGTCTTGTAGCAGCTTCTGAATCTTGGGGACACAAGTAGAGCCACCCACCAGGACAATGTCATGGATCTGTGACTTATCTAGTCTGGCGTCCCGAAGAGCTTTCTCTACAGGGTCCAGGGTCCGACGGAACAGGTCTGCATTCAACTCTTCAAATCGGGCAACAGGTAATGGAGGTATAGAAATCGATTCCTTCATAGAGGGAGTCGATCTCAATACTGGCTTGGGTGCTGGAGGAGTGGGTGTGCTTAGCCCGTTCACAAGCAGTGCGAAGGCGGCGGACAGCTCTCTTGTTCTCACTGATGTCCTTCTTATGCTTGAACTTAAACTCGGCGATGACCATGCGATTGTTGAAGTCTTCTCTGCCCAAGTGCGTATCTCCAGCTGTAGATCTGACCTCAAAACTCCCATCCTCAATAGTGAGGATGGACACATCAAAAGTACCACCTCCCAAGTTGAAGATAAGCACGTTTCTTTCAGCTCCAACCTTTTTGTCTAGACCGTAGGCAATGGTGGCAGCAGTTGGCTCGTTGATGATCCTAAGCACATTGAGACCAGCGATAGTCCTAGCATCTTTGGTAGCTTGACACTGAGAGTCACTGAAATAAGCCGGCACAGTAACCACAGCATTGGTAACAGTCTTCCCAAGGTAAGCTTCTGCAATTTCCTTCATCTTGGTCAGAACCATAGATGACACCTCCTCTGGGTTGAAACTTGTCTCTCTTTTGTATTCCACTTGCACCTTGGGCCTGCCTGCATCATTCACCACCATGAAGGGCCAGTGCTTCATGTCAGACTGGACAACAGCATCATCAAACCTGCGTCCAATCAGATGCTTGGCATCAAAAACTGTGTTGGTGGGGTTCACTGCAACCTGATTTTTTGCAGCATCACCAATCAGTCGTTCAGTGTCAGTAAAGGTGACATAACTTGGAGTGGTTCTGTTCCCCTGATCGTTAGCAATTATCTCTACTTTTCCATGCTGGAAGACACCCACGCAGGAGTAGGTGGTGCCGAGATCAATGCCAGCTACAGGTCCCTTAGACATGGTTGCTTCCGTGTAGGCCCGCCTCGGCTCGCGAAGCTCACGCACTGACCTCTGCAGCTGCCCCCGCGTTCAATGAGCACAAACATTTATTATTCTATTATATTGAATTTTCCAAATGATGTGCTACAACATTTCGGCTCTATTGAAAATATATCTCTGGGGTCAGCAAGTAGCGTGGTGGTTAAGGATGCTGGATTACCACATGGCTGACCATGGTTTGAGTCCCAGATCTGGTGGCTTGCTTTTTCACTTTTCCTCTCACTCTGTCCCTCTCTGGTCAAATTAAAATAAATAAATAAAATAAATAAAGTTAAATAAAGTAATTTTAAAAAAAAGCAAAAGAAAGTATCTCTTTAGGGCACCAGCAGATGGCATAATGGTTAAGTCACTGGACTCCCACTTAGTTGACCACATTTCGAGTCCCAGACCTAGCAGCTTAAAACTCATGCCGGGCATATGTGCAAGCATGCCCAAAATTCTGAGAGGAGAATGGAGAAGAAGGGATTGTGGTGTGACCATCATCCCTGGGAGGTGAAGTCTTGCTTTCTCTGTCTTTCTCTAGTGAGTGCATGTGCCCTATAGCAAAAGTTTCTCTTTAAAAAGAAAATATATCTCTAGATCCTTAAGCATTAATTCCTATGCCTCTTGTCATCGACCACGTGTTCCTAGGATGACCTTGAAATGTAAACAGTAGGTTGTGTGTGTATGTTTTATTTTAATGTAAAAAAAAAAAAAAGAACAGAAATAACAAATACTTATTCAAAATAGTTACCATGAAATTAGTATGACTTCTGCCTCTGACAGATCAATAAGAAAACTACACTTAGGACTGCTTTGAAGATAACATGACCTCAACTCAGTGGGCTACTCTCCATATTTCTGTCCTCTGTAGATGAGCCCAGTGACAGGGACCAGCTACCTTCTCCGATAGCACTGAGAAGACCAAAAGTATTTCTAATCACCTTTTCCATTCTTTTCACCCAGAAAAACATCCTGAGGTACAAATCTTGAAAAGATACAAAGAAGTTCTTTGTGCTATTTATCAACCAAGTCTGAACTAGCTTAAAAATAAATGAAGAGGGGACCAACAGTTGGCGACAATGTCTATGTCGCTGGACTCCCATGTAGCTGACTGCGGTTCGAGTCCCGGACGTGGTGGCTTAAACTCATGCCAAGCACGTGCACGTGTGTGCCCAATATCCCAAGAGGAGAATGAGAATGGAGAAGAAGGGATTGCGGCGTGGCCATCCCCCCTGGGGGGGTGATTTCGCGCTTTCTGTCTCTCTGTCTCTGTCTTTCTGGTGAGCGCACACGCCCTATAGCAAAAACCTCTCAAGAAAAAAAAAAAAAAGAAGAGAAATCATACCTGTAAGGGGAAATTTAAAAAATCCCTTGAGTTAATTTTCTTGGAGCTCTCTTTATTTTTTTATTTATTTTTTAAAGAATTATTTTATTTAACTTTATTTATTTTAATTTGACCAAGGAGGGACAGAGTGAGTGAGAGAGAGAGAGATGAAAAGAAAGCCTCCAGGCCTAGTACTCGAACCGTGGTTGGCCATGTGGGAGTCCAGCGCCCTCAACCACGCCACCTGCTGGCCCCTTGGAGCTCTCTTTAGAAAGGCTTCTCCAACCCTGGGGCTGGCAGATGGTACAGTGGTTAAGGTGCTAGATTTCCACATGGTCAACTGTGGTTTGAGTCCCAGATCTGGCAATTTGCTTTCTCACTTTAGTTGTTTCTCTCTCTCTCTGGTCAAATTAAAATAATAATGATGATGATAACAAATAAAATAAACAGTTCTTGGGTCCAGCAGGTGGCATGATGGTTAAGGGTGCTGGACTCCCACATGGCCAACCATGGCTCAAGTACTGGTTCTGCAGCTTGCTTTCTCACTTCCTCTCTTTCTCTCTCTCTCTCTCTCTCTCTCTCTCTCTCTCTTATTCTGTCCCTCTCTGGTCAAATTAAAATAAATAAATAACATAAAGTTAAAAATAAAGTAATTCTTAAAAAAATAAAATAAAAAAAAAGAAAAGAAAAGAAAGAAAGAAAGAAAGAAAGAAAGAAAGAAAGAAAGAAAGAAAGAAAGGCAGGCTTCTCCATCTCGTAATTCCCCAGGAATTCTGTAGTAGCCTGGGTTGAAAATGGGGTGTTTCTTGGCACTAAGGAATTTAAGTTTCACTTGGTTATAGCCACACATAGCATTTTACCTGTGACATCCCATTGGTGACAGCAGGTCTCAAAACAGATTTGTTCTGCCGACTAATACAAGGGCAGTTTGCTTTAATTCCCCACTTGCCCCGGGCAGCATGTACCATATCTCCAATATTGTAAAGAGCTGAGAAAAAGATAACAATAATGGTTAATATCAGAACACTTCTACATGCCACATACTCTGGTGAGGACATTTGTTAAATTACCCCCCTTTATTCTTAACACATTTCTTTTCTTTCTTTCTTTTTATTTTTTGAGAGGTTTTTGCTATAGAGTACGTGTGCTTGTCAGAAAGACAGAGACAGAGACAGAAAATGAGAAATCACCCCCCAGGGGGGATGGCCACGCCACAGTCCCTTCTCCTCCATTCTCCTCTTGGGATATTGGGCATACACGCACATGCATCCGGCGTGAGTTTAAGCCACCAGGTCCAGGACTCGAACCATGGTCGACTACATGGGAGTTCAGTGACATAGCCATTACATCAACTGCTGGTCCCTGCTCTTAACATATTTCAATCAAGTAGTTGCTTTTATCCTCAATTTTTGATGAGCAAACTGAGATTCTAAGAAGTTAGGTCATTTGCTCAAGGATGTAAAGGTCATTTGCTCAAGGATGTAAAGTTGGTTCAAGAACTAATACTTGAACCCAGAAATATGTAGTTCTAAAATTCTGTGTACTTTTTTTTTTTTTCCCAAAGATTTAGTGACCAGCAGATGGCATAGTGGTTATGTTGCTGGACTCCCACATGGCCAACCATAGTTTGAGTCCTAGGCCTGGTGGCTTCAAACTCATACTGCCTGTGTGTATTCATGGCCAAAATCCCAGAAGGAAAATGGAGAAGCAACTGTGGTGTGGACATCCCCCTGGGGACTGATTTCTCACTTTCCCTCTCTGTGTCTCTCCAGTGAGAACACTTGCCATATTAAAAAATTAAAAAAAAAAAGAAAAAAGAAAGGAAAAAAGAGAGAAAGAAAGAAAGAAAAGAGAAAGCAGGCATCTGACCACTGTACTCAGTAAATTCTTCGGCTTGGACGCAATGGGATATAGAAGATTCAAAGGATGTCCCTAAAAGCTTTCTTAAGTGGACAAAATGTAGGCAGCCATCTTGTAGACCCGCCATATGCAATGCATGAATGTTAGTGGAGGTATGGAAGCTGAGCATATAGAACTTCTGGAGGAATAACTGATGTAAACTGAGATTGTGACACAGATCTTTACTATTCATCCCTAATGTTCAGTTAGCTGTCTTCCTAATAGAATCAAGAAGTCTGATTACCTCCAGCTAGATTTTTAAAAATAATTATTTTATTTAACTTTATTTATTCATTTACTTATTTTAATTTGACCAGGGAGGGACACAGAGAGATATATAGAGAGAAAGTTAGAAAGCAAGCTGCCAGGTCTGGGACTCAAGCTGTGGTCATCCCTGTGGGAGTCCAGCACCCTGAAGCACCACACCAACTGCTGGCCCCTCAACTGGATGTTTTAATAGTTTTTTGGTAAGAATTATTTTATTGGGGGGAGTGGCAGCTGCTATGGTGTTTAAGGCGCTGGACTCCCACATGGCCGACTGCGGTTTGAGTTCCAGACCTGGTGGCTTTGCTTTCCCACTTTCTCTCTCTGCCCCTCTCTGGTCAAATTAAAAAATTAAATGAATGAATTAATAAAATGAAATACAATATTTCTTTAAAAAATTATTTTTTTTAAAAAATAATTATTTTTTAATTTGACAGAGAGAGACACACAGAGAGAGAAAGGGAAAGTGAGAAGGCAAGCTGCCAGGTTTGGAACTCGAACTACAGTGAGCCATGTGGGAGTCCAGCACCTTAACCACCATGCCACCTCCCAGCCCCTTCTTCAGTTGGATTTTTACAAGCTTAAAACCAGACGAAGCCTAGAGACTGGCTTTTTCATTCTGGTCCAGTCAACCATAGGAATGTGAAATAATATCTGGAAACATAACTAGTTTTCCTGACCAGAAACAGGGAACAGAGAATGCAGTGGCTGCATGCACTCTAATACACATCTAAAGATTCAAATTCTCAGAGAAATCCTGTGACTTAAACAAACAAACAAATAAAAACAGGCTAAGAGAAACCATTTTTACCAAATTTTAAGTATGTGAGTTAGCTCAATGAAAAAAAAATTACCAAATCTAAAAAGGAAATTTTCCTTACCTGTGCCAGGGATGATTTGTGTGGGCATAAGATTCTCTGGTTCATGGGACTGCCCCTTTGCACACTTCAACCAGGAGAACACCTCTTCATCACCTATCTCCTCTGTCTCTGAAACAGAAATGAGATGATTTCACTTATTTTACAAAGGTCACAGATAGATCCCTTTCAGTGAGGGCTACTTCTGCCACAGGCAAGGAATGTAACTAACTAGTAAAAAATCTGCTTTACTGGGGTATAATTTACATACAATAAATCTAACAATTTATTTCTAAGAGTTACTTTCTTTAACTTTCTTTCTTTCTTTATTTTAAAAATTTGATCAGAGAGGGACAGAGCGAAAGAGAGAGAGGGAAAGTGAGAAAGCAAACCACCAGATCTGGGACTTGAACTGCAGTCGGCCATGTGGGAGTCCAAGTGTCCTTAACCACCTCACCACCTGCCAGCCCCATTCCAACAATTTAATGAATCTTCACAGATATATTCAACTGTCATTTATATGAATATGCCCACAATCATGTAAAACATTTCCGTCCCATTTACAAAATTTCTTCAGCTCATGGCAATAAATTCCCTTCTTGATGCCCTGATCATCAACAATCAACTTACTAATTATATTAATAGTTTCACTTCCTTAGAATTTCATATAAATGGAAACATGCAGAAAGATATAGTCATTCATGTTGGGTTTCTTCCACTTAGAAAAATTAATGCCTCTGAGATTCCTCTATATTATGTCTATCAGTAATCTGCTCCTTTTTATGGATGAGTAGTGCTTCATGGTATGGAGGTACCACAATTTTTTATCTATTCACCAGCTGATGGATGTTTGGATTGTTTCCAATTTTGAGCTCATGTAAATAATGCTAATCTCTTGCAATCCTTATCACATCATATAAACATTCATGTACAAGTCTTTGTGTGAATGTGTGTTTATTTTTCTTATAAATACCTAATAGTAGGATGCTAAGTTTTATGATAAGTTTTAATTTTAAAAGAAATGGCCAGGGGCCAGCAGGTGGTGGGGTAGTTAAGAGCACTGGACTCCCACATGGCCGACCATGATTTGAGTCCTGGACCTGGTGGCTTCCTTTCTCACTTTCTCTCTCTCTCAAATTAAAATAAAGTTACATTTAAAAATAATTCTTAAAAAAATTTTTTAAATGTGACATTGGGGCCAGCAAGTGGCGTGGTGGTTAAGGCACTGAACTCCAACATGGCCAACTATGGTTCAAATTCTGGCAGCTTGAAAATCAAGCCGGGGGACCAGCAGATGGCATAATGGTTACATCACTAGACTTCCACGTAATCCACTGTGGTTTGAGTCCCAGACCCAGCAGCTTAAAATTCACACTGGGCATGTGTGTGTGTGTGTGTGTGTGTGTGTGTGTGTG
>NW_006207460.1:617525-633581 GCF_000334495.1 Tupaia belangeri chinensis | reverse complement strand
GCATGGCCATGTCCCCTGTTGGTGATTTCTTGCTTTCTGTCTCTTTGTCTCTCCTGTGAGCACATGTGCCCTACAACAAAAATCCCTGAAAAAAAGAGAAAAAGGGAAGAAAATCATGCTGGACATGTGTGTGTGTGTGAATGTGCCTAAAATCCCAAAAGGAGAAAGGAAGAAAAGGGATTGTGCTGTGGCCATCAGCCTGGCAGGTGACTTCTCACTTTTCCTTTCTCTGTCTCTCTCCAGCAAGCACATATACCCTATTGCAAAATCCTTAAAAATAAATTTGACATTAATTTTTCTTTTATTTTATGTCCTATCTAAGAAATATTAGTCTAGTTAAAGGACACAAAGTTTTTTTTTTTTCTTAAGAAGTTTTGTTTAAAAAAAAAAAAAAAAAGAAGTTTCGTTTTAGCTCTTATGTTTAAGTTTATGGTATAACTAAAGTTACCATTTTGCAAATGGTATGATGTGTAGGTTCATTCTTTGAATATGAATATATAATTGTTCCTCTCCCATTTATTGAAACGGCTGTCCTTCCCCTAATTAACTTGACATCTTTGTCAACAATCAGCTGACTAAACATGTGTGGGTTTATTTCTAGATTCTGTTCTGTTCCATTAACATGGTATCTTGATTATTGTAGCTTTATAGTAAGTACTGAAGTAATACATTTCTCTAACTTTACCCTTCTTTTTCAAAATTGTTTTCATTATTTTAAGCCCTTTGCATTTCATATAAATTTTAGAGCCATCTTATCAATTTATGCAAAAGGGTCTATGAGATTTTGATTTGGAATCACATTTAATTACAAATCAAATTAGAATAATTTACACCTTAGTATTCAATTTTCTGATCCATGAATATGGTACATCTCTCCATATATTTAGGTATTCTTTAATTTTTCTAGTCATGTATCCACAAAGGTGTGAGAGAAAGAGAATACTCAACAGGCCCAATCGTGGTAGAATCCTTTCTCCTCCAATTCTCTATCCCATTGTGATTCTTGGATACACACATGAGCCAAGTATTTTCAAAGTCAATAGGGCTAGGGCTCAAACTGCAGTCAGCTATGGGGGATCTGGCTTCCTCTGGGCAGCATCTAACCACTAACCTAGGAGGTCAGCCCTCTTTCACTCTTAATAGTGGAAAAGAGGGCTGACAGCCATAACTTAGCTGTTAAGCACTTTGTATAGGGAGCCAGATCCTACACAGCTGACTATGGTTTGAATCTCAGCCCTGGTGGCTTGATAAACATGCCAGACACTGTGTATGCCTGCCCCAAATCCTGACAGGATAGAGAAAGGAAAAGGGACTGTAGTGGGACCACACCCCATTAGGATGTGCTTTCTCTCTCTGGTAAGCACACATGCTCTCTGGTGAAGAAAAAATATTGGGGACCAGCAGTTAATGTAATGGCTATGTCGCTGGACTCCCATGTAGTCAACCACGGTTCGAGTCCCGGACCCGGTAACTTAAACTCACGCCGGGCGCATGTGCATGTATGCCCAAGATCCTGAGAGGAGAATAGAGGAGAAGGAATTGCGGCATGGCCATCCCCCCTGGGGGATGATTTCTCGCTTTCTGTCTCTCTGCCTCTCTTTGTCTTTCTGGTGAGTGCACACACCCTATAGCAAAAACCTCTCCAAAAAAAAAAAAAAAAATTGGTACATTGCATGTTCTCATTTTTTTCTAGATTCTTTAGGCAGAAGCATAGTTGTTTGAAATTTTTTTTTCTTTTTTAAAATAATTTTTCATTTAACTTTATGTATTTATTCATTTGTTTTATTTTAAAATTTGACCAGAGAGGGACAGAGAGAAAAAGCAAGCTGCCAGGACCAGGACTCAAAACACAGTCAATCATGTGGGAGTCTAGTGCCCCCAACTACTTTGCCACCTGCAGGCCCCGAGATATTTTTTCTTTTCTAATATAAATATTTAGTGCTATAATTCCCCTCTAAGCACTGCTTTAGCTGCACACTATAAATGTTGATATATTTGTTGTGTTTTTATGTTCACTTATTTCAAACATTTAAAAATTTCTCTTGTGGTGTCTTTTTTAACTTATGGGCTATTTAGAGGGGTATTATTTAATTTCCAAGTATCTGAAAATTTCCAGATATCTTTGCTACTATTTTTTTTTTTAATTAAAAAAATTTTGGGTGTTACCAGCAATTAGCGTAATGGCTATGTTGCTGGACTCCCATGTAGTCGACCGTGGTTTGAGTCCCGGACCCAGTGGCTTAAAACCCACGCTGGGCACGTGCATGGGTGTGCATGCGCAAGATCCCAAGAGGAGAATGGAGAAGGGATTGAGGTGTGGCCATCCCCCTCCCCCCCGGGGGTGATTTCTCACTTTCTGTCTCTCTGTCTCTCTGTCTCTGTCTGTCTGTCTGGCGAGCGTACGCGCCCTATAGCCAAAACAGAAAAACAAAACCAAAAGAAATATTTTTTTTTTTTACAAAATCTTTATTTTTATTTATTTATTTTAGTTCAACCAGAGAGGGACAGAGTGAGAGAGAAGGAAAGTGAGAAATCAAGCCACCGTCTGGGACTTGAAATGTGGTCGGCCATGTTGGAGTCCAGCACTCCTGCCGGCCCCCTTTGTTACTATTTTCTAATTTAATTTGTTCATGGTTAAGAGAACATACTCTATATGATTTCAATCACCTCACATTTATTGAGATTTACTTTACTTTATGATCCAGGATATGGATTGGATTGAAAATTTGAAAAAAAAAAAATAGAAAGAAAAAGGGACCAGCAGTTGATGTAATGGTTATGTCGCTGGACGCCCATGTAGTCAACTGTGGTTCAAGTGTTAATGTAATGGCTATGTCGCTGGACTCCCATGTAGTCAACCACGGTTCGAGTCCCGGACCCGGTAACTTAAACTCACGCCGGGCGCATGTGCATGTATGCCCAAGATCCTGAGAGGAGAATAGAGGAGAAGGAATTGCGGCATGGCTATCCCCCCTGGGGGATGATTTCTCGCTTTCTGTCTCTCTGCCTCTCTTTGTCTTTCTGGTGAGTGCACACACCCTATAGCAAAAACCTCTCCACAAAAAAAAAAAAAAAATTGGTACATTGCATGTTCTCATTTTTTTCTAGATTCTTTAGGCAGAAGCATAGTTGTTTGAAATTTTTTTTTCTTTTTTAAAATAATTTTTCATTTAACTTTATGTATTTATTCATTTGTTTTATTTTAAAATTTGACCAGAGAGGGACAGAGAGAAAAAGCAAGCTGCCAGGACCAGGACTCAAAACACAGTCAATCATGTGGGAGTCTAGTGCCCCCAACTACTTTGCCACCTGCAGGCCCCGAGATATTTTTTCTTTTCTAATATAAATATTTAGTGCTATAATTCCCCTCTAAGCACTGCTTTAGCTGCACACTATAAATGTTGATATATTTGTTGTGTTTTTATGTTCACTTATTTCAAACATTTAAAAATTTCTCTTGTGGTGTCTTTTTTAACTTATGGGCTATTTAGAGGGGTATTATTTAATTTCCAAGTATCTGAAAATTTCCAGATATCTTTGCTACTATTTTTTTTTTTAATTAAAAAAATTTTGGGTGTTACCAGCAATTAGCGTAATGGCTATGTTGCTGGACTCCCATGTAGTCGACCGTGGTTTGAGTCCCGGACCCAGTGGCTTAAAACCCACGCTGGGCACGTGCATGGGTGTGCATGCGCAAGATCCCAAGAGGAGAATGGAGAAGGGATTGAGGTGTGGCCATCCCCCTCCCCCCCGGGGGTGATTTCTCACTTTCTGTCTCTCTGTCTCTCTGTCTCTGTCTGTCTGTCTGGCGAGCGTACGCGCCCTATAGCCAAAACAGAAAAACAAAACCAAAAGAAATATTTTTTTTTTTTACAAAATCTTTATTTTTATTTATTTATTTTAGTTCAACCAGAGAGGGACAGAGTGAGAGAGAAGGAAAGTGAGAAATCAAGCCACCGTCTGGGACTTGAAATGTGGTCGGCCATGTTGGAGTCCAGCACTCTTAAATACTACTCCACCTGCCGGCCCCCTTTGTTACTATTTTCTAATTTAATTTGTTCATGGTTAAGAGAACATACTCTATATGATTTCAATCACCTCACATTTATTGAGATTTACTTTACTTTATGATCCAGGATATGGATTGGATTGAAAATTTGAAAAAAAAAAAATAGAAAGAAAAAGGGACCAGCAGTTGATGTAATGGTTATGTCGCTGGACGCCCATGTAGTCAACTGTGGTTCAAGTGCCAGACCCGGTGGCTTAAACTCAGGCCGGGCATGTGTGCCTCCATGCCCAAGATCCCAAGACAATGGTGAAGGGATTGTGGCATGGCTATTCCCCCTGGAGGGTGATTTCTCACTTTCTCTTTGTTTCTCTCTGTCTTTCTGGCGAGCACACGTGCCCTATACCAAAAACACCTCAATAGTAAAACTTTTAAAAAAAGAAAATTTGCATAGAAAAACACAGAAAAATACATAATGAGTTTTGTAACAACCAAATAGTTTATTTTGGTAAATTTTTCATGTACACTCAAAAAGAATGTATATTGTGGTGTTGTGAGATGATGGAGTGTTCTATAAATGTCAATTAGGTCAGTTGACTAATGGTGCTGTCTTCTATATATATCCTGATTTTCTGTCTTCAATTTTCTGTCATTAATTATTGGGAGAAGGTGCTGAAATCTCTAATTATACTTGTGGATGTTTCTATTTTTCCTTTCAGCACTACCAGTTTTGTTTCATATGCTTTGTGTGTGTATTTATTTATATATTTTAGATTTTTGCCATAGTGTGTGTGTGCTTACCAGAGAGGGAAAGTGAAAAATCATCCTTTGGGGGAATGGTCACACAACAGTCCCACCTCCTCCATTCTCCTTTCAGAATTTTGGGTATGTGTGCACATGTGTTTCAAGCGGCTACATTTGGGACTTGAACCATGCAGTTGGTCATGTGGGATCCAGCACCTTAACCACTACGTCACCTGCTGGCCCTATTTATTTTTAATTGCTGGAGGGTACATGAACTTGCTAGAGAGAGAGACAGAGAAACTGAGGTTGGGAGGAGAAACTACCTCTCAGTGGGGCATGATCATGCTGCAATCCCTTCTGTGTGTCTCTATCCTGTTGGAACTTTGGCTTATACAACGTATTCAGTGTGTTTTCAAGTCTCTAGGGCCAGGATTCAAATTGCACTTGGCCATGTGGGATCTGGCTCTCTATACACAGGGCTTAACTACTGTACTACAGGGCTGGCCCCTCCAGCTTTCTTCCAAATAGTATTAGTCATGGTACATAATTTTTCACCCTTTTGCTTCTTTTTACCTCCCAATCAGTAAGTTCATCCTTTCCATCACTTTCTCCTGCTAGGTTATTATAGCCAAGTAAATGTGAGGCTAGGACAGCCCAGGTAGGTCCATACTTAAACACCTCTCCCATGGAGAAGGATGCCTGGCCCTTCTACTCTTGGCTCAGTTGAGAGGAGGTGGGGGAGACTGAGCCCACCTCCCAGGATACCAAGCCAGTCCATGGTCTATACTTTTTTTTTTTTAATTTGCCAAGAGTATACATGTGCCTGCCAGAGGGAGAGGGGAGAGAGAAAGTGAAAAAACACTTAATATGGGAGAACGTCATACCACAATTCCTTGCCCATTTTTGTCTCCTTTCAGGATTTTGGGTTTGGACACATATGTGCCCAGTGTGTTTTTCAACCTGCAGGGTCCAGGATTCAAACTTCATGGTTGGCCATGTAAAATCCAACAGCCTTGGGGCCAGTAAGTGGCATGGTGGATAAAGGCGCTGGACTCCCACATGGCCGACCACGGTTCAAGTCTCGGACCTGGTGGTTTGCTTTGTCACTTCCTCTCTCTCTGTCTCTCTCTGATCAAACTGGAAAATAATAATGATAATAATAATAAATAAAGTTAAATAAAATAATTGTTTAAAAAAAATCCAACAGCCTTAACTACACCACTAGCTGGCTCCACCAGTCTACATTTTTACTTTTAATCTACAAGGGGGTCTTTAAAAAGTCTGTGGAAAGTGTGTGTTATGAAAAAAGTATGCATGGCCACCAGTAGGTGGTGTGGTGGTTAAGGTGCTGGACACTCCCACACAACTGACCATGGTTTGAGTCCTGGACCTGATGGCTTGCTTTCTCATTTTCTCTCTCACCGGTAAAATTTAAAATAAATGAGGGACCAGCAGTTAGCATAATGGCTACGTTGCTGAACTCCCATATAGTTGATCATGGTTCAGGTCCTAGACTCGGTGGCTTAAACTTACGCTGGGCGCGTGTGCCTGCATGCCCAAGATCCTGAGAGGAGAATGGAGAACAGATTGCGGCATGGCCATTCCCCCACGGGGTGATTTCTCACTTTCTGTCTCTCTGGTGTGCGCATGCACCCTGTGGCAAAAACTTCTCTCCCCCCCCAAAATTAAAATAAATGAATGAATAAAAATAAAATAATTCTTAAAATATTTTTTAAAGTACGCATGAGCTTCAATTTTTTCCACCAAAATAAACTTTTTCTTAAAATCCATTTTTCAATGAACTTTAAATTCTATTTTATTGAATTTTTTTGAATTTTATTCTTTTTAAAAATAATTATTTTACTTAACTTTACTTACTTATTTATTTATAAATAATTTTTTTTTTGGAGAGATTTTCACTGTAGGGCGCGTGCGCTCACCAGACAGACAGAGAGAGACATAGAGACAGAAAGCGAGAAATCACCCCCCAGGGGGGATGGTCATGCCACAATCCCTTCTCCTCCATTCTCCTCTTGGGATCTTGGGCACGCACACACACGCGCCCGGCGTGAGTTTTAAGCCACCGGATCCGGGACACGAACCGCGGTCGACTACGTGGGAGTCCAGCGACATAGCCATTATGCTAACTGCTGGTTCCCTATTTATAAATAATTTGACTAGAGGAGGACAGAGTAGGGGGAGAGAGGTGAGAAGTCAAGTTCCCAGGTCTGGGACTCAAACTATAGTCGGCCATGTGGGAGTCCAGTGCCCTCAACCACCAAGCCACCTGCCAGCCCCTATTTCATTTATTTCTATTATGAGGAAGACAGACAAAAGAGGCAGTACCATCAACATGGTGCTAACACTGTGATTCACCTCCAGTCTCAGCCAGTCCTGAAACATGGCAACAAGTGTGCCAGGTATGACCATGTGCTTTCTCTGTTTCTGGAAAGTCATGTGCCCTCTGGCAATTAAAAAAAAAAGTTTCATTTGGATTTTTTATATAGTTTGCCTTTCTGCTCATCATGTTCATGTTTTCCTTTGTATCTTTAAGCATATTTATATGATTTATAATATCTGCTTTAAGGTCTTTTCCCACTAATTCCATCATCACTATCATTTTGGGCTTGTTTCTACTAATTATTTTTTTTTCCTAGCTTATCTGTCGTTATTCTTGGGACCAGCAGATGGTGTAATGGCTATGTTGCTGGGCTCCCATGTAGTCAACCGAGGTTCGAGTCCTGGACCTGGTGGCTTAAACTCACACCGGGTGCATGTATGTGTGTGCCCAAGATCCTGAGAGGAGAATGGAGGAGAAGGGACTGCAGCAAGGCCATTCCCCCTGGAGAGTGATTTCTTGCTTTCTGTCTTTCTGTCTCTCTCTGTCTCTCTGGGGAGTGCATGTTACCTATAGTAAAAACCTCTCCAAAAAAAATTTTGTCAAGTTATTCTCTTTGTGCATATGTTATAATTACTGATGGAATGCACAAGCTTTGGAACTTTTGAAGTTTCTGGGTATTGGATTTTGTTTTAATCTTTTAGTTTTAGTCTGGTATAGAGTTAAGTAACTTGCAGATCAATCTGACTATTTCAAAGCTTGCTTTACACGTTGTTATCATAGCTCCAGAGAAGTTTTTATTCTGAGACTAAGTTAGTCCTCTGACTATAGTGTAACTCTTTTGAACTTTACCAAGTGTCTCTTCACACTAGTTGACAGGAATACAAATAGTGAGTTCTGCAAATTATTCATTCAATTGCTTTTTGACAGTTCAGGCAAAAAACTGAGGAACTCTCTCTGCAGATATCTAATGTTCTCTCTATGCAGCTCCTACATCTGTACCCTGCCTCACTCCTCTTTCTGTCTCAACTCAACAAGGTTGCCAAGCTCTGTTTTTAATTCCCTTTCCCTGTGCTACAGCAGATGGTGTAGTGGTTACATCGCTGTACTCCCACATGGTTGATGGTGGTGCAAGTCCCAGACCCAGCAGCTTGAAATTCATGCTGGGCACGTGTGCATATGTGCCCAAAATCCCAGAGGAGAATGGAAGTGGAGGGACTGTGGCATGGTCATCCCCTCTGCAGGGTGGATTTCTCGCTGTTTGTCTCTCTCTCTCTCTCTGGTGAGTGCACATGCCCTATTGCAAAGATCTCTTTAAAAAAAAAAGAAAAAAGATGAATAAGGCTACACAGTTCAAGAGGGGACATAATTCATTCCTGTTTCAATTTCCAAGTCCTGCAACTCCATTGACACACCCACAGATAACCTTTAGAACTATATAGGACAGTATTTGCTCACCACTGCGTGGACGGCTTTTCCTGAGCCGGTAACAGTCAAGGCAGACCCCAAATCCACACTTGCGACAAACCCAGTGGATGTTGAAGAGAGTTGTTTCACAAACATCACACATCTCCCGTACACCACGTACAGCTCGCTTCCATGCCACTTTCTCTGGTGGAAGGAGGAAGAGGAAGACTATTGGCATTGACCATTTTAACCAATAGCAAAAGATCCCAGATAGCTATTCAAACCATTTTGTCCAGCAATTAAAAACCAAGGACTCATCAAATTTGTGTTTCTATAATTTTAAGATAAATAAAAAGAATTTCTAGTATTGTTTTTTATTAATTAATTGTTATTATTATTTTTAAAATTTGACCAGATAGAGACAGAGATAGAAAGGGAAAGGGAGAAAACAAGCCGCCAGGTCCAGGACTCAGACTATGATTGATCATGTGGAAGTCCAGCACCTTAACCACTGCACTACCTGCTGGTCCCAGAATTTCTAATGTTTCTGAACAAACTGTGCAAATTTATTTCTACTATAATGATATTTCAAGGGCTTGTGATAACACCAGGCTATAATAATCTAGTGTCAATAAGGGATCAATGCCACACGTTGTCACTTAAGATACTGTAAAATTTCAATGAGGGGGATTTTGAATAAGATGATGATTCTTTGTAGAAATTTAGGGTATAATTTCATAGCACAATCTTCCTTGGTTTGGAAATAGGTTACGGTATCTCACAGACACGGAAATATAGTAATTTCGGTTGTAGGTGTGAAACACGGCATCTAATAGCATGTGTCTACTCACTAACCACAGAGTGTCATATAATAACACACATTGGATCAAAGCAAACTAAGGATATTCAGATGAACCAAACCCAAACGGGATCCAAATGCATGTTAAAGCAGTTGTACTACAAAATGAAAGGCAAATAGGGAAGGAGTTTTTGGGTATGTTAACTGTCAAAGACTGAAAGAATGAGGTCTGTTAAATACAGTGAAGGCCTCAACTACAGGTTAATATAAAAAGTCTTCCCAGTCTTAATTCATCTACAGAAAATGCCATCTGCTACTCCTCCCATTCCTCCCTTAAGTAAAGGAAAACGAAGCTTCCAACTAAGAGTGCTGGAACACAAGAAGGAGGATGCCTTACGGTGTGGCTCCACCATCATCATGGCCTCCTTCTCAGACATTACGAGCTGGCAAAACTGGTCCCCAACATTGGCCAGGATGTATTTTGAGGTCTCTAGGTCTATCCCTTCTGCTAGGGAGGAAGAGGGAATCCACAGGTTCATGGCATCAGGGTCACTTTGCTGGGGGCTTAGGAATCCCTCCACACGAAGTACCCCCTTACGAGTGAAGATCAACCTGAGAAAGGAAGGTAGACAGTTAAATAGATATCATGGAAAAGAGCAGGAACAATGCAAACTAATACACACCTAAAATCCTATGACCTAAGACAAATCTAAAGGTACTCGATAGGAATCAGGCTAAGAATTTTCACCATATTGGACTGATACAGTATACATTCTCTGCTAATAGGAAGGTCTGTTAAAACTTAGTAAGTCTGTATACTTTAAAAAACACTTGTTCCCGGAGTTCTTCCGTCCACTGTTCTACACTGGCACCTGTGCCACCGAATGTGACCAGAGGAAAACCCATTAGCACACTTTAAATTTATGTCCACCTACCTGTGGTGAGCCCTTAATATTGCCTGACAGTCACAGGAGTTTCCGGGTGCACTCCCTCCCTAGATACCTGTTTCTTTTTTTTTCTTTATTTTTCAGAGGTTTTTGCTATAGGGTGTGTGCACTCACCAGACAAACAGAGAGACAGAGAGATAGAAAGCAAGAAATCACCCCCCAGGGGGGATGGCCATAACGCAATCCCTTCTCCTCCATTCTCTTCTCGGGATCTTGGGCACACATGCACACACGCCCGGCGTGAGTTTAAGCCACCGGGTCTGGGACGCGAACCGCAGTCGACTACATGGGAGTCCAGCGACATAGCCATTACGCTAACTGCTGGTCCCACCTATTTCTTTTCAAACTTCCAATATTACTTCCCCCATGAGAACTTTGCTTCCTATTCTACTGAGAAAAACTGAGTCAGAAAAGAACTTCCACAAGCTACCACAGCTATGCTTCCAACCCCCCGGTGACTGGGCTCACTGGCACTCCATTTGATCTTCTCTAAACTAGGTCTCAGTAAAGATCAGATTCTCTATCCACTTCCTATCTTTCCTTCAACTCCACTAACTTTCTCCTCTTTTTTGTACATCATCTACTTTCCTCTCTACTGAATCTTCCTGTCAACATGTAAAATTGCTATAATGTCTATCACAAAAATCCTTTTAATCCAACACTCTCCTCCTTTTTTCTGCTTGCTAAGGACAAAATTTCTTCATTTGTGAGAGATTTTTGCTATAGGGCATGTGTACCAGCCAGAGAGACAGACAGACAGAAAGCGAGAACGCATCCCCCTCCATGGGGTATGGCTACATCACAATCTTTTAGCCTCCATTATCCTCTTGGGATTTTGGGCACACATGCATACCCAGCGTGAGTTTCAAGTAGCTGGGTTCAGCACTCGAACTGTGGTCAACCATGTGGGAGTCCAGCAATGTACCATTACACCATCTACTGGTCCACTCCTCTCGGAATTTTAGGCATGCACATGCACGCGTCCAGTATGAGTTTCCAACCTCTGGATAAGGGACTCAAACTATGGTGGACTACATGGGAATCCAGCGCCTCAACCACTGTGACTCTTACTGGTCCCAAGAGCAAAATTTGTTAAAAGAGCTGTCTAGAGGCCACCAGGTTACTACTTGGTAGTTAAGGCACTGGGTTCCCACATGACGCACTGTGGTCTGAGTCCTGGATCTGGTGGCTTAAAGATTACACCTGGCACATGTGCATGCATGCCCCAAATCCCAAAATCTTGAAAGGAGATTAGAAGAGAAGGAATTATGGCATGGCCATCCGTACCCCCACCCATGGGTAGGGGGTGATTTTCCACTTTCCCTCTCTGGCTCTCTCCAGTGAGCACAAGCACCCTATGGCAAAAACAAAAACAAAGACAAAAGTTGTCTATATTAACTGTCACCAGTTCCTTGTGTTCTATTCTCTCATAAACTACTATAATCAGACACCACCCCCTAACAATTTCCAAAACTACTTTTGATAAGGTCATTCCACTTTGGCTAAATCAAATACTTGCTGTCCCTATCTCACATGACCTATCAGCAGCATTTGATTGTTCATTATTCCTTCTTTTCTTTTTTTGGAGAGGTTTTTGCTATAGGGTGCGTGCGCTCACCAGAAAGACAGAGAGAGACAGAGAGACAGGAAGCAAGAAATCACCTCCCAGAGGGGATGGCCATGCCACAATCCCTTCTCCTCCTTTCTCCTCTCGGGATCTTGGGCACACACACACACACACACACACACACACATGTGCCCGGCGTGAGTCGAAGCCACCGGGTCCAGGACTCAAACCGCGGTCGACTACGTGGGAGTCCAGCGACATAGCCATTACGCTAACTGCTGGTTCCCTTAGGAGTATTTTCAAGAAGGAATAATGAACAGGGACCAGCAGTTAGCGTAATGGCTATGTCGCTGGACTCCCACGTAGTCAACCGCGGTTCGTGTCCTGGACCCGGTGGCTTAAAACTCACGCTGGGCGCGTGTGCGTGCGTGCCCAAGATCCTGAGAGGAGAATGGAGGAGAAGGGATTGTGGCGTGACCATCCCCCCTGGGGGGTGATTTCTCGCTTTCTGTCTCTATGTCTCTCTCTGTCTGTCTGGTGAGCGCACGCGCCCTACAGTGAAAATCTCTCCAAAAAAAAAAAAAAAATACTCCTAAGATACCTCACTTCCAAGCTTTCCTACTACCTCACTGGCTGCTTTTTTATTTTTGGGGGGAAAGATGATCTCTTCCCTGAGACAGAGGCCTCCCACCACAACAGGGTCCTCACACTGCAATCCACCTCCAGCCTCGGCCTGTCCAAATCACGAGTATGCAAGGGAGGCCATGGGACACGAACCACAGACTTCACATGTGGGTTTGTGGCCAACATCACTGAGCCACCTTCTGAACCCTCACTGGCTGATCTTTTGTAGTCTCCTTTAGTAGCTCCTTCTTAGCTTTCACATCTCTAAACTTCAGAGGGTGCAAGAACCCAGTCCTTGAACTGCTTCTCTTTATCTATACTCTCACTCTTGAAGTGATCTCAGTTAGACTCCCAGCTTTAAATACCTGGTGATACTAACTTTGTATCTCCAGGTGGATCTCATCCCTTAACTATAGAGTTTTATTTTTCTATTTATTAAAAAAATATTTTGAAGAACGATTTAACTTTATTTATTTATTTTAATTGGACCAGAGTGCATTAGAGAGGAAGGGAGACAGAGAAAAAGTGAGAAAGCCAGCTGCCAGGTCCGGGAATTGAACCACAGTCAGCCATGTGGGAGTCCAGAGCCCTTAACCACCATACCACCTGCCAGCCCCAACTCTATAGAGTTTTATATCTATCTGCCCTCTCAACATCACCGATTGGAAATCTTTTTTTTTTTTTTAGTTTACTGAAAGCAAATGAGACACACACAGACACAAACAGATGCACTCAACAGGGTCCTGATGCTGCAATCCATTACCAGCTTCAATTAGCCCTGGATCACGGCATACTCATGCTGAACATACTCAGGGAGGTCTCTGGACACAAACTGAAATCTTCCCAGGTGGGTCAGCTTCACAGAACATTGTGTTTTATCATGGTGCCACCTTCTGGCCTACCATTTGGGCATCATAAATTAAATATGCTCAAATTAAAACTTCCCATTT
Source organism: Tupaia belangeri chinensis (assembly GCF_000334495.1). Lineage (NCBI taxonomy): Eukaryota > Metazoa > Chordata > Mammalia > Scandentia > Tupaiidae > Tupaia > Tupaia belangeri. Next base: position 620,199 of record NW_006207460.1, on the reverse strand, counting down.
TCAGGACCAGCAGATGGTGCAATGGCTATGTTGCTGGACTCCCATACAGTCGACTGCAGTTTGAGTCCTGGACTTGGTGGCTTAAACTCATGCCGGGTGCGTGTGCGTATATGCCCAAGATCACGAGAGGAGAATGGAGGAGAAGAGATTGCGGCGTGGCTATCCCTCCTAAGGGGTGATTTCTTGCTTTCTGTCTCTCTGTCTTTCTGGCGAGCACACGTGCCCTATAGCGAAAACCTCTCAAAAAATAAAATAAAATAAAATAAAATACTTCCCATTTTCCTTCCCCAAACTGCTTTTCCCTAAGAATCTCCTTATAAGTAAATGGCAATCCCATCTTTTCAGTTATCTGTCCAAAAGCTGTAATATCATCTGTAACTCCACTCTTTCATATTCCACATCTAACCCATTAGGATTTTATGTGCTCTATCTTCAAATTATACCCAGAACCCAACCAATTTTCATCTCCATTGCTACCTCCCTGGTCTAAGCCACCAACATTTCTATTGGTTAATTCCAAACACTTCCTAATTTCTCTGTGCTTTTGCCCTTGCCTCCACATAATTTATTCTCAAGAAAGTAGTCAAAGAGACAATTAAAGACACCAGTCAAGACACCAGTCAGTGTGGAGCAGGAAGGTGGCGTGGTGGTTAAGGGTGCTAGACTCCCATGTGGCTGACCACAGTTTGAGTCTCAGACCTGGAGGCTTGCTTTCTCTTTCTCTCTCCTCCTCCCTTTCTGGTCAAATTAAAGATAACTAAATAAAATAATTCTAAAAGAAAAAAAAGGACACTGGTCAGTGTCACTCATCAGGCTCAAAACCTCCAATGCCTTCCTACTCAGGATAAAAGTCAAAGCCCTTGAAAATCTAGACCCACTAGTAACTCTTTGATCTCAACTCCTTTTCCCCTACTGCTTACTTTATTTTAGTCAGTTAGCTCTTTGAACTCACCAGCCTCGGGAGAGCTGGACCTACCTGGAATATCCATCTCCCAGACCACTGTGTGGCTTACATCTTCACCTCTTATAGGTTGCTCCTCAAATCTCATCTTCTCAGATCAGCCTACTTAAAACTATAGCCTCTCTAGCCTCCCTACACTTCAAGTCTTTTTCCTTTATTTTTCTCATAGTAATTATCAGCTAACATACCATTATTTAACTTTTCCTTTTATTTATTATCTGGCTTCCCAGATCCTCTCCAAATTCTCTCAGGGCTAAAGTTTGATGTTTTATTCATCACTGAATCCTCAATGTCCAGAACAAAGGCTGACACACACTAAGTACTCAATAAATATTTGGTGAATAAATTAATGCACACCAAATTGATAAACGGTTCAGATGTCTTTATTTAAAAAATTAAAGACTCCTCAGGACCAGCAGCTGGTGTAATGGCTATGTTGCTGGACTCCCATGTAGTACACTGCAGTTCGAGTCCCACACCTGGGGGCTTAAACTCACGCTGGGTGCGTGTAAGAATATGACCAAGATCCTGAGAAGAGAATGGGATTGCGGCATGGCCATCCCTCCGGGGGGTGATTTTTCACTTTCTTTCTCTCTGTCTCTGTCTTTCAGACGAGTGCACGCACCCTATAGCAAAAACCTTTCCAAAAAGAAAAAAAAAAAATTAAAGACTCCTGAAAAACTTAGAAGAAATTCCTAAGTTTATCAAGCAAAGGACAAGTAATTAAATAGCTTTTATTTGGTAAAAACAGGGAATACCCCCGCGATTTTTATCAGTTACATCTATTTCAAAGATGCTTTCTATTATCTCATAATCTTACTTCCCCATCTGTAATTTAAGTTACTTTAGCACTTAAAAGTAAGTGGTCAGGCAGGGCCACAACATAAAAGAGAGTCCTTCCATTTATATCACTGGTTTTACATAGAACCTAAGTTAGGAACAACTCGGGATAGCACATAGCTACAGCTAACACTGCTCAACTTTGACTCTCCAAGGTTAAGGCCACACATCATCTTATAATCCAACGTGAATCTATGACAGAGTCTCAGCACAGACCCTGAAAACAAAAGGGTTAAGGAAAGTGAGGGGAAAGATGGTCAGGCATATTTATAGATTATTACAGAGTGAGTTAGGTGTCACTCATCAAAGCTGGAAAGGTGGACGAGAGAGGAGTTTGGGTACCTCCGGAAGTGAAAGAAGCGGCAGGCTACAGTAGAATCATCTTGCTCTTGTTCTTTAAACTTCCGATACCGCTCCAGGCGGCACTCACGGCACTTGTGCAGGTGAGGAGCCACATTGATGCAAGACCCATCCTGCAGAAAGGGCTCTCCAGACTGCTTTAACTTCTTCACTTTGCTCACATCTTTCAGCACTGACTGACCAACTACAGCAAGGGAAGAAGAAGAAAAGGCTGTTAGGAGAAATATAAATAGGGCCCAATAACATGATCTTTTCAGGGACAGACACTTGTCCTAATGGGCTACTCCTACCTGCACTGCTAGGATACCCACTGCGTCCGTCCTTGACAGACAGAGAAAACCGGGAGCTAAGAGCCTTCATTTGGGAGCTAAGGATGGTGGAGAACTTGAGAGAAGCGCTCCATTACAATGAAACAATTCTGAGCACAGGTGTGAAAAATCCCAGAAGGCTGAAGACAGCTATCACCTGTTCGAGCCACTCAGGATCTGGCTAAACAATTAAACAAACACCTCC
>NW_006207460.1:612687-617410 GCF_000334495.1 Tupaia belangeri chinensis | reverse complement strand
GGAAGACCGCTACCCCCTGTTGGAGCCACTCAGGATATGGCTAGTCTATTAATCAAGGCCTCATGAGCACCCATAGGATGCCAATCCCCCATGAAAACAGGTTTCTTATACTGTAAGACTTTCTTTTATGTACTTCTGGACCATAATCTCACATCACAGAAGTTAATGGATTTTGGTGGAGGTGTTAAAATCCCATGTATGTTTCAAAATGAGAAGTGATTTTCTTTAGCCTCATCAAGTCTACATAGGGCTACTTTATGGGCATGAAGACCAGTTCTTGTTAACTCTCCTGAAACAAATTAAAGAGGATGAGCCAAAGTGAAACAGAAAGGGATGAGATAAACACAAGGAATAGTTCCTGACCAAAAATAACAGATTGCCAAGGAAGATCAAGCATCATCCCTTTTGGGATTATCATGGTATGGAACAGACACCCCTCTTACAGTGCTGGTTCAGATAAAATTCTGCCCTGAACCAGATCTGATGAAGGGTCTCTGCCATGCCCTCTTAGTCTGCAATTCTATGAGATTATTGAACTTTCCATCCAAGTGAGGGCCTCTATGCACAAGAGCATGACAGGCATTCCAAGGCAAGCGGCGGAGCAAAGCCCATGTACAGCCTCAGCAGGATCACCTTTCAGGGGGGCAGTCCGAGGCCGACCCTTGGGGGTCTGCTTCCCTTTGCCTTTGCCCAGCAACAGCTCAGCATTGCGCTCCCCGTTGGGGCCCAGTTTCCCCATAAGGTGCTCTGGAATCCCCTTCAGGCCTGTCTTGGCCTGCAGCTGCTCCTCAGAGTCGCTCAAATCTGACAGGTCACTGTTGGTGCTGGAGTCCGAGTCCTGTCTGCAAGCCAAGCTTCGCTCATCCAGTGAGAACCTTTTCACAGCTTCAAAAGGAGCTTTGTTCTCCTGTGAAAAATCTGCCGGGGAGGACAGAAAGCCGCCTGAGTGCCTGCCAAAGACGTTACTAAAGGTTTTGAGAAGGGGATTGTCCTGTTGCCCAGGCCCCACAGTTGGCCTCTCCTCTGTGGGGCTGGAGGAGAGAGTAGGCATCTCAATAGGCTGGGTGAGGCTGCTGGTGGGTGAGCTGGAGCGACCATTCCCCATTGCAGAGAGGCTTGGGCCCCCAGTGGTAAGAGCTGAGCCCAAAACACCAGACACCAGCTTGGAGGAGTCAGTTGTAATGAAGAGGGTTTTCTTCTTTGCTAAAGATGCTGAATCTGCAGAGGAGTGAGACTCGGGCCAGCCTGGTGCTGCCTTGGAGGTGACAGTGGTAGCAGAGGCAGAGCTACCTGATGCCTGAGATGCAAAGCTGCTGAAAGGGCTATGTTCGACTTTCTCCACAAATGCCAGGAAAGGGTTAGAAGGTTCTTCTCGGGATAGTTTGGGGGGCTGTAAAAATAGATTTTCATGACTCTCTGGGGTACGGGTATTTAGGAGGCTCCGTGGGAAGGCTGGAGTGAGGGTGGGCATAGACTCTGCAGGCACTTTCCGGTCCACAGAGCTGCCAGCCTTAGAGCCTAGTTTAGTGTCTGCTCCAAGAGTGGATCTACCTTTACACAGGCCTGAGCTCAGGCTCTCAAGGCTTTGTTTGAATGAGTCCCTGCTGGAGGAATCATCAGCCAAACTCTCTGAAACGGTAGTGAAGTAGTTACTGGTAGGTAAAGTTTGGGACATGCATTGGAAAAACAAGTTTTTGGAGAGATCAGAGTCTTTCTGAGACTCTGGTGCAGAACTACAGCCAAAAGAGAAGCCAACAGGTTTATTCTCTGTGGCAAGGACCCCATTAGACTGGCTCCTCCCTCTTCTGAAAGTCAAAGGTTGCGATGAACTTGGGAGAGATGCTCCATGTCCAGAACAGGCCAGAATAGAATTTCTTGAATTCTGAAAAAAAGACAGTCTGAGTTAGTTATGCTGGCTTCTCATGACAACCTAATGACCTCTTTCTTTGACCTAGTTGTCACTAGATCAACATTTCTTATGGGTCAATCAACTCCTCTCAACAAGTACATGGATCTGCTCTTTTAAACTTTTTAAAAATTGGGGCCAGCAGGTGGTGTGCTGGTTGAGGGCACTAGACTCCCACATGGACAACTGTGGTTTGAGTCCTGGACCCTCTCTCTCTCTTACTCTGTCCCTTTCTAGTCAAATTAAACTAAATAAATATATAAAGTTAAAAAATAAAATAATTTTTCTTGGGGGAAGAGGTTTTTGCTATAGAGTGTGTGCTCTCACCAGAAAGACAGAGAGAGACAGAAAGCAAGAAATCACTCCCCAGGGGGATGGCCATGCCGCAATCCCTTCTCCTCCATCCTCGTCTTGGGATCTTGGGCACGCACGCACACACACATACACCCAGCGTGAGTTTAAGACCCTGGGTCTAGGACTTGAACCGCAGTTGATTACATGGGAGTTCAGCGATATACCCATTATGCCAACTGCTGGTCCCTAAAATAATTATTTTAAAACTTTTTTTTTTTTAATTTTGCTTTAGGATGCATGTGCTCACCAGACATACATACATAGGAGGATGAGGGGGACAGAAACTGAAAAATACCCAAGGGGAATGGTCATGCCACAATCACTTCTCCTTTTGGGTTTTTTTAATTTTGCTTTAGGATGCATGTGCTCACCAGACATACATACATAGGAGGATGAGGGGGACAGAAACTGAAAAATACCCAAGGGGAATGGTCATGCCACAATCACTTCTCCTTTTGGGTTTTTGGGCACACACGCACACACACTTAGCATGTTTTCCAAGCCACTGCATGCACAACTCAAACTGCTCAATTGGCCATGTGGGATCCAGCTGCCTTAACCCCTATGCCACTGTCTGGCCCTGGATCTGCTCTTATAAGAGAACTTCACCAGCACTGGGAAAGAAACCTGTCCACAGAGGGCACCTTTAGCAAGGTGGGCCAGAGACAGCAGGATGTCATTCATCCTGCCATTCCCTAGTTGTTACCCTCCTGGTTGTCACAGTGCAGGGAAGCTATGTAGGCATCCTTGTATTTATTTGGAAATAGAGAGAGTCCAGTAGAAAGTGGGAAAAGGTTCCTAAACAGACATCAGCTTTTACTTTGAAATATACCTAGCGACTCTGTAATAGTAATCTAATTAAATAATCTTAGAAGCTACTATTAAATATTTATTGACTTATATTATTGTAAATTGCCATCTTACAAAATGTGACATTACCCCTATGATTTCTTTGTATATTAAAGAAAATTATTCACTTTCATAATGTGAAATAGCACAATATGAACCCTTTTAAAATTTGGCCATCTATTTATAGGTTCAAGTCAACCTAAAAATTGGATATCTGTTTCAATTAATATTAGACTTAAAGATAATAAATTAAAGAAAATAAACTATCAACTGAGATATTTTGTTATTAGGATCAAATAAGGCTCCAAAGAGGAAAAATGGACATACTGACAATATCCAACAAATAAAAACATTCAGCATAACAGATTAGAGCACAAAGTAAGAAAACATTTTCCTTCTTTTACCTTAGAAATGTTAACTTCCACATGTGAATGACTATGTGTAAAAAGAAGGGTGAGGGCACTTTCATAAGTATTACGTAAATATAAACATATCTATCTATCTAGAGACACCATGGTAGGCATGAGTCCTTACTTAATTCTTGTTAATTTAATAAAAGCCAGATTCTAGCACTTGCCTTGCAAACCGAATTAGTAAAAAAAAATAATTTTCAAGTATTAGGTTGTCAGGAAATCATGATATATTCTTCTGCTTTTCTATGCAAAAATATGTTATAACTCTCCTGATGACCCAATAGTAAAGGACAAGATCCCTAAACGTTCACTTTAAAACACTGGAAATGAAAATACTTAATGAATACTGGGTTTCTTTTTGAGGTGATGAAAAATTTTGGAACTAGATAGTGATGATGGTTTAACAGCATTTTGAATGTACTAAATGCCACAAAATTGTACATTTAAAAATGGGTGAGCCGGGCAGTGGTGTTGTGGTTAAGGGCTGGATCCTACATGGTCAACCACAAGGTTGGTGCACTGGACTTAGTGGCTTGAAAAACACACTGGCACATGTGTGTGTATGCCCGAAATCCCAAGAGGAGGTAGAAATTAAGAAGAAACTGCAGTGTGGTCATCCTGGGTGATTTCTCACTTTCTCTCTCTGTCTCTAACAAATGCATGTGCCTACTTACAGTTTAAAAAAGTCATTAAAGAGGTCTGCAGATAGTGTGGTAGTTAAGGTGCTAAACTCCCACATGGTCGACTGTGGTTCAAGTCCTGGACCCATGGCTTGGTTTCTCGCTCTCCACCCCACCCTACCCCCATCCTCTCTGGTCAAATTAAAAAAAAAAAAAAAAAAAAAAAAAGGTGATAATAAATAAAATTAAATAATTCTTTAAAGCAAAATAATTAAAATGGGGCCAACAGTGGCAGGTGGCATGGTGGTTAAGGGCACTGGATTCAATCTTGGGCACGCACGCACACGCGCCTGGCGTGAGTTTTAAGCCACCAGGTCCAGGACACGAACTGCGGTCGACTACCTGGGAGTCCAGTGACATAGCCATTATGCTAACTGCTGGTTCCCAAAATTAAATAATTCTTTAAAGCAAAATAATTAAAATGGGGCCAACAGTGGCAGGTGGCATGGTGGTTAAGGGCACTGGATTCACACATAGCCAACTGCAGTTCGGGTCCTGGACCTGGCAGTTGCTTTCTCACT
>NW_006207460.1:565314-612511 GCF_000334495.1 Tupaia belangeri chinensis | reverse complement strand
CTTCTCCTCCTTTCTCCTCTCGGGATCTTGGGCACGCACGCACATGCGCCCAGCATGAGTTTAAGCCACCGAGTCCGGGACTCAAACCACGGTCAACTACATGGGAGTCCAGTGACATAGCCATTACACTAACTGCTGGTCCCATAAAATAATTCTTAAAAAAAAAGAAAGAAAGAAAATCATGCTAGGAGCATGTACATGCATATCTAAAATCCTGAGAAGAGAATGGAGGAGAACTGATTGTGGCATGGCCATCCCCCAGGGGATGATTCCTCACTTTCCCTATCTCCGTCTCTGTCTAATCAGCATATGCCTCATGGAAAAAAACCTAAAACCAAACCAAACCAAACCAAAAAACTATTACAGATAAGCAAAGGGTTATTTTTAAAAAATAGTTCTTTATTTAATTTATGTATTATTATTTAATTTGACCAGACAAAGAGAGACAGAGAGAGAAAGACAGAGAAAGAAAAAGCGAGAAAGCAAGCTGCCAGGTCCGGGACTCAAACCATGATTGGCCATGTGGGAGTCTAGCACTTCAACCACCATGCCACCTGCTGGCACCAAGGGTTATTGTTTTTAAAAAAAGGGAAAACTTAAAAAAAAAAAGATTTATTTTATTTATTTGTTCATTTATTTTAATGTGACCAGAGAGAGACACACAGAGAGAGAGAAAGGGAGGGAGGGAAAGTGAGAAAGCAAGTCACCAGGTCCGGGACTCAAACCATGGTCAGCCATATAGGAGTGTCTAGCGTCTTAACCACCACACCATCTGCTGATCCCCAAATTTCAACTTTTAAGGTTTTTTTTTCCCCCAGAGGGCATGGTTTTCACCAGAGAGAAACAAAGAGACGACGGGGCGGGGTGTGTGTGTGTGTGGGGTAAGGGGGGGGTGGAGGGGTGGGGGGGGAGGGAATGTACCTTCTAATGGGGTGTGATCATGCCACAATCCCTTATCCTCCATTTTTTCCATTCTATTGGGATTTGGGGCATGAATGTACAAATGCCTTACCTGTTTTTCAACCTGCTGAGGCTGAGATCTGAACAACAGTTGGCCATGTAGCATCCAGTTTCCTTAACCAGGCACAGGGCTGGCCCTATTTAAGCCACTCTTTTCTTTCTTTCTTTCTTTTTTTTTTTTTTTTAAGGTTTTTGTCAATAATCCCTTCTCTTTCATTCTCATCCTAGGATTGTGGGCACACACGCACACAAGCCTGGTGTGAATTTTCAAGTCACCAGGTCTGGGACTTGAACTGTGGTTGACCACATGAGAGTCCAGTGCCTAAACCACTATGCCACCTGCTGGCCCCATAAGCTATTCTTTAAATATGCAAGAGGAATCAAGATTCTGGCTTTTCTTGAGGGTGGCATATTCTATGGCTTGCCTCCAATTAACATCTGCTACAAAGACTGCTGCAGGGCATTGTCCAGTTAAAAAATTGAAGTTCATTTTCTTTTTCTTACCACTGAGCAACAAGTATCAATTTAAACCCCCTTTGCACAAAAAAGAGAATAGACAAATACAGCCTAGAAGTTCTGCTGTTGTTTTACTAGCAGGATTTGGCCAGGAGCCTTGACACCTGCAGGACTACAAGGAATCGGCATGGGTAGCTCATGTTTCACTACTAAAGTTACCCTTTAAAAATAAATACACACATGAATGAAAAATAACTTGGATGATCTTTCATTTTCCTTCAAATGATTAAATTCCAAATCCTTATAAGAAAGCGATGACAAATTGCTTTCAACTCAGGTTTTAGGTCAAGAAGTTTCCTTGTGCTGTGTCCCTATTTTAGATTGGGTATAGTAATGAAAACATTAATGTTTGTACTTTTAAATCATATTCCAGGAGAAGACCCAGGCTGAAACATTAGCAAAATGACTGATACAGATATTTTGTCAATCTGTCTGGAGAAAAAATACCCTTTGAATCCACATTTCATATATTCAGGTTTGCTGCTTCAAAATAGCAGCATTTGGTAGGTCTCTTCTTATAGCATATACAATTTGGTCTATTTTATAATCACCATTTACATTCACACTGTTTTTGCCATGGAGTTGATTTAAAATAATTCAGGCACTATGATGACTTATACACACTGGAAATCTTCCTAAGATCTTCACCTGGTTCTTTTGGGAATGCTGGTCAAGTAACAGAGGACAACCCATGAACAGTGTGAAATTTGCATTTACAGGCCTTCTTTTCTGCCTGGACATTTCATCTCCCTCCCTGAACATTAGCAATTAACAAGCTGCATTTGCTGGGAAGCAGAAGCAGATAGATGAAAAATACATGCCATGTTTATCTGGTATTATATCATTTTAGGATGTGAGCTCCTTCAAATAGAGATTTTAATTCTTATAATACATACTACTTAGCACACAGCAGCTTTCTACGTGTAATTTTTAAAAATCATTAAGCATGTCATCTTTGTAGTTCATATTCTAGCTTGAGTTAATAGCATGTTTGAAGAAAAATAACAACACCACAGATCACACTTTAGTGACCAAAAATGAGTCAAAATGACTGACTATACAAGTGCTTTTAATATTGCTTCGATATTTAGGTCAGGGAGCCAACTTGATAACAACTTATATTTAATGAAAATTCTATTTTAGCAACAATATAAGCATATTAGATAAAAGAAAATATAGGAAACTGGATACTACTGTGCTTACTTTCATCAAATTTTCCAGGTAAGGCTTCAAAAGATAAAGGTAGGGAGAAAGAAACCTTTATGGCCATACTGAATGACGGAAAGCAGCCCAGCCTCCAGGGAAAGTATCTTGGAAAATGATGAACTGAAAGCAGAGTAATGGTAGCTTGCATACATAGCCTTAATTATAGTGTTCACTATTACCAACACTGTAATTCATTAACCTTGCCTTTCACAGACCTGGTGGAGGTTCAAACACTACATGAACTGAAGAGATAATTGAATTAAAAAGATTTCCCACCACATCTATTTTTTTTTTTTTTAAGATAGGGTTTCACCATGTTGCGGTCTTCCTGCCTCAGCCCCGCAGCTGACACCAGTGGTATACAATATCACCCCAGGTTTTTTTTTTTTTTTTGACAGGGTCTCATTATGTTGCCTAGGCCAGCCTTAAGTTTGTGATCCTTCTGCTTCAGCCTCGTTAAGCTGTTGAGATTACAGGCATAGGCCAACACACCTGGGCTTCAGGTTGGACCTGGAATTGAATGCGGGCCTTCCCTGTGGACTGAGCCTAAGAAGCACACTGGGCAGCTCAATGACCGTGCTGTCCTCTAATAGCTCATTAAATTGGGTTGCATAATCAGTTTTGATTGGCTCAACTGTTCAGGTGATTTTTATTTTTTTTAAAGAAACAGGGTCTTGGGACCAGCAGATGGCATAATGGTTATGTTGCTGGACTCCCACCTAGTCAACTGCAGTTCAAATCCTGGATGCAACAGCTTAAAACTCATGCTGGTCACATGTGAATGTGTGCCTAAAATCACAAGAGGAGAATGGAGGAGAAGGGATTGTGGCATGGTCACCCTACCCACCCAGGAGGGTGATTTCTCATCTTCTGTCTCTCTGGCGATCACATGCACCCTACAGCAAAAAATCTCTCTTAAAAAAAAAAGAAAGAAACAGGACTCTCTTGCCCAGGCTGGTCACAAACTTGTGATGCTTCTGCCTCACCTTCCTGAGTAGGTGCATGCTATTATATCTGGCGTACGGTGACTTTTGTTTTTAAAGGTTTTTGCCATAGAGTGCATGCACTTGCCAGAGAGAGATGAGGAGAGGGAAAGTGAGAAATCACCCCATGCTGGATGGGAATGGCCATGTCGCAATCCTTTCCATTCTCTTCCTGGGATTTTGGACACTCATGCGTACATGCTCAGTATGATAATTTTAAGCCACCAGGTCTGGGACTTGGCCATTTGGGAGTCCAGTGCCTAAACCACTATGCTACCTGCTGGCCCTGTAAGGTGACTTTTAAGAGCTAATAATGTTATTAAAATATACACATTTGCCTAAAGAGCAGTAAAGGCCTACCTGAAGGGTACAATATAAGCATATCTCAGAAATACTCTGGGCATTTAAGATGCTTTTTAATGTGTTAACAATAAAGGAGTCAAAGAATGAATCCAAATCTTGCAAATCTGCCTCCGAAGTAACTCACCTCTCCTGATGCCTGTGACCGGTTGCCCTTCTGTTTTTCCGACCCAGTCCCTGCTGCAAGGCCAGTGTCTGAGATCCTCACCGTAGTTGGGGTGGAGCTGGCGGTAGTGACCACAGCTGCTGAAGCCACCAAGCCCTGGCCAACTTGTTCCAGTGTTTTTCCTGCCTCATTGTTTTCAACTCCACCCACCTCTGGGGCCAAAGGTGTCTGACCTGAGGCTGTTGAATATGGAGTGAAAGGTACAGGTGTGTCCCCACCTACAGGCTCATCCTGCACCACCAGAGTCCTGCCGTTTTCTTTGGTGTAAGTGGCAAAGCGAATGCTGCGGTTAATTTGGGGGACAAATGAAGATGACGGCTGCTTGGACCTTTGATCCAGCCCTGGCTCTCCACCGGCATTCCCTCCTTTCCAGGGTCCTCGGCTCGCCTCACCTCCATCGCTCCCATTACTGTCTACTTCACCCCTGTCTCCTTTTAATTTCTTTGATGCAGAGTCACACCCAGAGTCCGAAGCACTTTTCCTCCTCCGGCCATCTTTCCCCTCTATGCTCTCTCTTTTCTTCTTTCCTTTGGAAGATTTTACTGCTTTTAACGTACCCCCCTACAAAACAAAACAAAACAAAAAAGATTTATTACAAGGGACCTTTCGTCTTATGAAAACAGTAAACCATTAGCGCTTTCTCATCTCTAGAAGCAGACAGAGCAGGCACAGATTGCCAGATTCCAGTATCAGCTCTAAGACTTTCCTTCTGTTAAAAGCGCCAATCTTCCTGTGACTCAATTTATACATGAATGTGTGTAATTGTTACTAAAGGTTACCTTTTGGCAAACCTTCCCATAAATAAATGCACTACTTTCTCAAATGGACTGTTTTTGAGGGTTTTAACGATCTGTGGAATTTCTTTTAAAAACAGACGGTTAGGCTGAAAGTTTGTCTGCCCTTGACGAAATAAATATTACATATTTATCTCCTTATCTGACAGAAACTTAATTTCAAATATTGAAACATGAAATCTCTACCTACAGGTTACTAAAACAACATTTGTGAGTCTGTGACCAAGGGAAAAGTGAACTTGACAGAGAGAGGTTTGGATTGCCTATATAGATACTATAAACATTCAAATAATCTCCAGACTTTATTTCAAAGCATTAGAAGAAAGGAAAAATAGCAAGCTACATAGGCCAAATGGCTAAATCCCTTCTCTCTTCTAGTAAATTCAGAATATCTCATGAAATCTTATTTGTGTCTTATTTGAGAGGCCAGACACTTAAGAAGACAGAGATTAGAAAGGGCATTCCCATCTTTGAATAAACTTCTTTGATAGAGATGAGGAAAATGGGGCATGGGATGCAGTTAACATTTTCTCAAGCAATCGCTGTACAGCAAGAATTTACATATGGAACATTTTTAGACTGGCATCCCACTATGAAACAGATACTCATTTCGTCTTTATTCAGGTAACTCAGTTTTTTTCAGAAATGTGTGTTGCGGTGGTAATAACCCAGTGACACAGAGTTATTCAGCCATTAATATTTTCAACTTAACTAACCCATTCTTTCTTTTTAATTTTTTTAAAAGGTCTTTGTGATAAGGGGCATACGCTTGCCAGAAAGAGACAGTGAGAGGGAAAGTGAGAAATCGTTCCCCAGGAGGGATGGATATGCCACAATCCCTTCTCCTATACTCTCCTCTCAGGATTTTGGGTATACACGCACATGCGTCCAGTGTGATTTTCAAGGTGCCCAAGGTCTGGGACTCAAACCGTAGTCAGCCATGTGGGAGTCCAGTGCCTTTACCACTATGCCACCTTCTGGCCCCTATTTAATCTATTCTTACTATTCCTAAATACTTAACAGATTCTTTGCAGATCCCTGTCTTTACTGTAATCATTCTTATAGATGTCATAATGGAAATTTTTTCAAATTGTATATAAGGGTACTTCAAATTCAAGTTCATGGAAAATAGAATTAAAGTATAAGTTTATTTTGTGTAATAATATTGAAATCCATGTGTAGTTTATTCTTTCTTTCTTTTAAACATCTATTGATTTGTTACGATTTTTAAGCTGCCGGGTCTGGACTTGAACCATGGTAAGCCATGTGTGAATACTACACCTTAACCACCATATCACCTGCTGGTCCCCATGTGTAGGTTTTTCATAATATGAGATCTCTATGAACTTTTGATGATCTCTTGTATTTCTTCTTGCTAGTTCTAGTTTCTGTATTTTTCTTTCTTTGTTGCCTTCCTTTCCATATTTTCTCCTTTAATTTCCTATGACTCTTAAGGCTTTACTTCCATTTCCCCTACATACCTGGAAATTTTATCTAAGTTTTTAAATCTTTCATTCAAGACCTGCTTCAATTTGCTAAGCATTGTTGTCATTTGATTCTCTTTTATTTATTTTATTTTATTTTATTATTATTTTTTGAGAGGTTTTTGCTATAGGGCACGTACGCTCACCAGAAAGACAGAGAGACGGAGACAGAAAGTGAGAAATCACCCCCCCGGGGGCTGGGGGGGTTGGCCACGCTACAATCCCTTCTCCACCACTCTCCTCTCGAGATCTTGGGCATGTACGCACACACGCCTGGCGTGAGTTTAAGCCACCGGGTCCGGGACTCGAACTGCGGTCAACTACATGGGAGTTCAGTGACATAGTCATTACGCTAACTACTGGTCCCATCTTTCATTTTTTAAAAAAGGAATTATTTATTTAATTCCATTTATTATTATTAATTTTCAATTTGACCAGAGAAAGACACAGAGAGAGAAAAACAGAAAGCAAGAATACAAGCCACCAGGTCCGGCCTTGAACCAAGGTCAACGATGTGGGAGTCCAGCACCTCAACCACTGTGCCACCTGCGGGCCCCATTTGATTCTCTTTTAAAACTTTTTTTTTTTTTTGCGGGATTTCTGCTATTGGGCACTTGCACTGGCTGGAGAGACAGAATCAGAGAGATAGAAAGTGAGAAATCACACCCCGAGAGGATGGTCATGCCACAATCCCTTCTCTTCCATTCTCCTTGCAGGATTTTGGGCACATATGCACATGTTTCTGGTTTGAGTTTGAAGCTGCCGAGTATGGGACTTGAACCACAGTTGGCCATGGGAGTCAAGCACCTTAATCACTATACCACCTGCTGTTCCTTCGAATACTACACCTTAACCACCATATCACCTGCTGGTCCCCATGTGTAGGTTTTTCATAATATGAGATCTCTATGAACTTTTGATGATCTCTTGTATTTCTTCTTGCTAGTTCTAGTTTCTGTATTTTTCTTTCTTTGTTGCCTTCCTTTCCATATTTTCTCCTTTAATTTCCTATGACTCTTAAGGCTTTACTTCCATTTCCCCTACATACCTGGAAATTTTATCTAAGTTTTTAAATCTTTCATTCAAGACCTGCTTCAATTTGCTAAGCATTGTTGTCATTTGATTCTCTTTTATTTATTTTATTTTATTTTATTATTATTTTTTGAGAGGTTTTTGCTATAGGGCACGTACGCTCACCAGAAAGACAGAGAGACGGAGACAGAAAGTGAGAAATCACCCCCACGGGGGTTGGCCACGCTACAATCCCTTCTCCACCACTCTCCTCTCGAGATCTTGGGCATGTACGCACACACGCCTGGCGTGAGTTTAAGCCACCGGGTCCGGGACTCGAACTGCGGTCAACTACATGGGAGTTCAGTGACATAGTCATTACGCTAACTACTGGTCCCATCTTTCATTTTTTAAAAAAGGAATTATTTATTTAATTCCATTTATTATTATTAATTTTCAATTTGACCAGAGAAAGACACAGAGAGAGAAAAACAGAAAGCAAGAATACAAGCCACCAGGTCCGGCCTTGAACCAAGGTCAACGATGTGGGAGTCCAGCACCTCAACCACTGTGCCACCTGCGGGCCCCATTTGATTCTCTTTTAAAACTTTTTTTTTTTTTTGCGGGATTTCTGCTATTGGGCACTTGCACTGGCTGGAGAGACAGAATCAGAGAGATAGAAAGTGAGAAATCACACCCCGAGAGGATGGTCATGCCACAATCCCTTCTCTTCCATTCTCCTTGCAGGATTTTGGGCACATATGCACATGTTTCTGGTTTGAGTTTGAAGCTGCCGAGTATGGGACTTGAACCACAGTTGGCCATGGGCGTCAAGCACCTTAATCACTATACCACCTGCTGTTCCTTCTTTTAAAACTTTTTTTTTTTTATCCTTTCTTCAACCTCTTATCATAAGCCAGTTTTGTGTTGTGAACTACAGAAGTACGATCGGTAAAATCTGTATGTTCATTCTTGCTCATTCACTTATATTCCCACTTAAAGGAGATGAGGTGATCACAGATTTCTAGTGGGATTGCTGTAAAACTTGGCAGAACTGTCAATAGTAATTGCACTTTGCTAGCTAAGAAGATAGTCACATCATGCCAAAGCCAAAAAGGAAAAAAACCAACATCTGCTGCTAAAAATTATAAATCCTACTTCTCACTTACCCAGCTAACGTGCAGAGACTGGCTCACAGCAACCTCCTGCCATTCCCTGAACTCCTACCATTCCCTGCTTCTGTATGTCCTACTCACGGTGAGCTACTGTTATTTTGGCAGCCTAGGACACTGAGGCCACTGTTCTCCAGTTACACAGGTCAGCTTAATAGCACCTAGCATACAAAAGGTCCTTCAAGAAAGAATGATATAAGACAAGGAGTAAGAAGGGCACCCAATATACCAAACAACAAGGTGTTTTTAGCAATGTAAACACAGTCAAGAGACTTATCCTATTTATGGTAATATAATCCAGTACAGAGCTGTTAAATTTAACTTCGATTCTTTTTCTACTCTGATCTTGTTTTATCAAATCAAGAATGATTGGATAGGGAAGATGAGGAAGAACTATATATATGCAGGAGGAATGGACAAGACAGCAGTATTGAAGAGGTGCTAAGATACGAACAAGTGGCCAATTAAAGGAAGCTCACAAAGGATTCCTTGATTGGTTCAGGCAGCGATTAATCATGTATCTTTTACTGGGCTATCCTAATTCTTAATGAATTGAGAGTTGGCCTGGTTCATAACAATTATGGAATAATCTACTGTGTGCTGAGCACTGAATTAGGCTCCTATTTGATTTGATTCTACTTGGGAATACAGAATTTTAGACTCCCTTGGAGCTCATTGCCAACTAATGGGGGGAAAAAAAAGGAATATGTAGTTTCTCTTTCATTCCTTCTTAATTGGTTTTCTTGTAGGTCATTAATAATACTATTGTGTATTGCCCTGTATTATACCTTTCAAAAATATCCTTTAAAAAAAGGGGGAAAAAATCTGTCCTTAGAATACATAAGAAGCCATTAGGCCTTGGATATCTGGATTTTAAAACAACTAGGGAACATAGTCATGATTAAGAGGTTTTGCTCAAACTAGGACTTTCATAGATTTTCTCCGCCTTACCTAACAGACTGTGAAAAGAGCAAAAACTGTACAGTTGCCTATCACAAAGGGCATCCATGGAAGACACACATATAAAGAATTTACATAATGAGATACTATAAACCCGTAAGATACCATACCTCATTCTGTGGCGCTGAGTTATCCATCAGCATCACATGGATTAGTCTGGGATCTACAGACTTGATCTCGCCACTCTATGACAGGAGGACAGCAGGAAATATGAAAAGGGGAAGAAAATATCAAATGCTTTGTTAAAGACATGGTTATGTAGTCTCCAAATTTATGTATTATCTCTCTATTATTTACACTTCCCTACTAGAATGAAAGCCCCATGACAGCAGGGATCTCTACAATCTCATTTACTGCTATGACACTATCCAAAACTAAGTTTGGAATATAGCAAACATTCAATTATTTGTTAAATGAATGAAGGAAAGAACTGAGTTCAATGCCCACATATGTTTTTAAGGGATGTTAATGTCAAATTCTGCATCTCTAAAACCTTCCTATTCTATATATTATGAAGCTGAGAACTTTCAGAACCAACAATTGTTTAAAAAGCCATTCTACTATTAAAGAGTAAAAACTTTGGGGGGTATAGCTTGACAAAAAGTGTCAAATATATTGTGTATATCCTTTGACCTAGGATATGTGACACCTAAGAATTTATTCCAATAAATAATGTAAAAGGGTGGTCACAGTGGCATTATTTTTATTAGTGAAAATACTGGTAGTGATTTAAATGGTGACCAATCTTCGATTCATTTTTTTTTTAATTAAAAAAATTTTTTAAAGACTTATTTTATTTAAATTTATTTATTTAGTTACTTTAATTTGACCAGATTGGGGGGGAGAGAGAGATGGAAAGTGAGAAAGCAAGCTGCCAAGTCTGGGACTCGAATTGTAGTCAGCCATGTGGGAGTCCAGTGCCTTCACCACCATACCACCTGCTGGCCCCATTAGATTAGATTAATTATAATGCATTCATTCAGTGAAATAGCATGCATCTATTTTTTTTTTTTTTGAGAGTTTTTTGCTATAGGGCACGTGTTCTCACCAGAAAGATAGAATGAGACAGAGAGACAGAAAGCGAGAAATCACCCCCCAGGGGGCATGGCTATGCTGCAGTCCCTTCTCCTCCATTCTTCTCTTGGGATCTTGGGCATGCATGCACATGCACCCAACGTGAGTTTAAGCCACTGGGCCAGGACTCAAACCCCGGTTTACTACATAGGAGTCCAGTGACGTAGCCATTATGCCACTGCTGGTCCCACATACATCTATTTTTAATGAACAGGCAGATCTCTATATTTACATATAAAGATGTTTGTTACACATAATTAAGAAAAAAGATAAATTATATGATTGTTACTTTGTTACTAAATACTCCAGTAAAAGTAACCATCTGCTACTAAAGTGTGACATATATATCATATACATACAATATCGAAATATTACACACATACACAAAGAAAATATGTAGGATAATATGGCATACACATAAAACGCTTACCACTGAGGAGAATGATATTTGCCTGGGGAAGGGGTGGATTTCAATATCTACTTTACATATATGTATACTGTTTGAACATGTTCTTTCTTCCCTCCCTCCCTCCTCCTCTTGGTTTGTTTGTTTGCCAGAGGGTGTGTACACTCTCCAGAGACTGATGGAGAGAAGGAGAGGTAAAAAACATCCCCAATGGAGTGTGACCCCAGCAATTTCCTTTCTCCTCCATCCCTACATCCTGACAGTATTTTGGGTACGTATGCACATGTGTCTGGTGTTTTTCTCTTTTTTTCTAGTTACCAGAGCTGGGACTTGAATCACGCAGTTGGCTATATGGGATCCTGCTCCCGCTCCCTTAACCACCAGGCCAGTAGGCCAACCTGAAATTTTTAAATAAAGATTACTTTGGGGCCAGCAGGTGGTGTGGTGGTTAAGGTGCTGGATATTCCCACATGGCTGACCATGGTTCAAGTCCTAGACCTGGTGGCTTGCTTTCTCACTTTCCTTCTCTCTGTGTGTCTGTCTTTCTCTGGTCAAATTAAGATAAATGAATGAATAAATAAAGTTAAATACAATAATTCTTTAAAAACAAACAAACAAACAAAAAAGATTACTTTAATAATCTTTAAGATCCAGTTCCAGGGATCAGCAGGTGGCGTGGTGGTTCAGGTGCTGGATACTCCCACGTGGCCGACCATAGTTTGAGTCCTGGACCTGGTGGTTTGCTTTCTCACTTTCTCTCTCTCTCTGTCTCTCCTTGTGGCTCTCTCTAGTCAAATCAAAATAAATAAATGAATAAATAAAATTAAATAAATAATTCTTAAAAAAAAATCCAGTTAATCTAATGATTAAGGCAACAAGATCTCACATGGCCAACTCTGGTTCTAATCTTGGACCTAGTGGCCTGAGAAAACACACTAGGTGCATGTTCATGTGTGCCCAAAATCCCAAAGGGAGGGATAGCTGTATAAGAAGGGATTGCATTCCTTATGGGAAATGCTTCCTCCTCTCCCTCTTTCTCTCTCGCTCTCTCTCTATTTCTCTGGAGAGCTCATGAGCCCTCTAACAAGTAAATGAATTTTTAAACTTTGGGGCTGGCAGGTGGTACTGGACTACAGGTACTGGACTCCCAAATGGTTGACTGTGGTTCAAGTACTGGACTTGGAGGCTTGCTTTCTCACTTTTCCCTCTCTCTTGCTGGTCAAATTTAAAATAAATAAATAAATAAATAAAATAAACAAATAAATAAAGTTAAATAAAGTAATTGTTTAAAAAAAATAAAAACTTAGGAACCAGTAGATAGTGCAGCGGTTACATTGCTGGGCTCCTATTGTTGTCCATGGTTATTAGCCGCAGGTTGAGTCCTAGACCTAGTGGCTCAGAACTCATGCTGGATGCATGTATGTAAGTGCCCAAGATTCTGAGCAGAGAATGGAGGAGAAGGGATTGTAGTGTGGCCATCTTCCCCGGGGGGTGATTTTTCGCTTTCTGTCTCTCCAGTGAACACATATACCCTATAGCAAAAATCTCTCTCTCCAAAAGAAATTAAGAAAAAAAAGAAAAACTTAAGATACAAATAAATAAATAAAACATGTATGCTTACATTATAGGTGAGTGTTAAGGGCAAGTCTGAAACCAATTCAAAGATGTCATAAAATACATATCTGTTTGCATCAAAACACTCACCTATTGCTTTTCCTAAATAATTCTCCAGGAGTTTCTAGATATCCAGGGTACAGTGGCATTAGTATTATAGAAGCAACAGAGGAATAGTCTCTTAACTACAATATCTTATGAGCATGAAAAAATAACAGTATAGCCTTACATGTGGATATTGCTTTCCAAATTTCAAAGCACTTTTTTTAAAGAATTATTTTGTTTAATTTTATTCATCATTACTATTTTTAAAATTTGACACGAGAGAGACAGACAGAGAAAGAGGGAAAGTGAGTAAGCAAGGCACCAGGTATGGGACTCAAACTATGGTTAGCCATGTGGAAGTCCAGCGCCTCAACCATACCACCTGCTGGGCCCTCAAAACACTTTTTTAAAAAAATTTTTAAATTTTGTATTTATTATCATTATTATTATTTTAATTTGGTACAGGGAACATACACTCACTAGAGAGAGAGAGAAAAAAAGTGAGAAGGGTCCGGGATTTGAACCATGGTTGGCCATGTGGAAGTCTGGCACCTTAAGCACCACACCACCTGCTGGTCCCCCAAAGCACTTTCAAAAACATTATCTTATTTCCCAAAATGTAGTGCTGTGAGGTCAGTAGAGGATTTGCATAATTATCTCTAATTTATAGATGAATACAGTGAAATTAAGAAAGCTGAATGACGCCTTTCACAGGGTCTTACAATCATTTAGTGATAGAGCCAAGATGGAACCCAAGTCTTTACAGACAAAAGAAAGTGGTTGCTTTCTTTAGGCCATCCTCTGTAAGGGGATGCATGAATCTTAGACAGAGTAACACAGAGTCTCACCTCCGTTACAGACACCTCCATGAGACGGGTGATGGAGTCTTGATGGCTTACAACACCATAGAGCCACCCTTCTTCCCCCTCTGGCTGGTATACTTTGACCCTGTGACCTTGAACACTGTAGGGACCTTAAGAAGAGATCAGTTAGCATTGAATATTTTTGGCTAAGATGTATTTCATAACTGTTCATAAAACAGAAGGAAAAGTATATGATATAAATATTTGGCAGTTGCAATCCCTTTGTATAAGGCTGAATAAATGAGAATCTCCAGATTTACCATCCTCAACAATCTAAAACAAAACATAAATAATTTTGCCTAGCGATCTTTGTAAATTCTTCATTTAGTTAGAGATTCCTTAGAATCCCCTCGAACTCTAATTCCACCTATTCTTAATCTTTCAACTGGAAGTAATTCAGGAAGGGAAAAGAAACTTATACAAAAACTATAGGTGTTGGCAGGTGGCACAGTAGTTAAGGTGCTAGACTCCTGTGTGGCCAACCACAGTTCGAGTCCCAGATCTGGTAGCTTGAAACACACTGGGCACGTGTATTTGCATGCCCAAGATCCCAGGAGGAAGATGGAGGAGAAGGAATTGTGGCGTGGCCATCCCCCTGGAGGATGATTTCTCACTTTCTGCCTGTCTCTCCTGAGAGTACATGTGCCCATAGCAAAAATCTCTCAAAAAACAAAAATAGAAACAAATACTACAGGTAGTATAGGAATGTACTCAGACACCTAACACGTACATGAAAAAAGTGGGAGGCCACTCAGTTGAATGTTGAATGTACTATTATGTTAAATGACCACAGGAATAATATATGCCCATTTACATTCTGCTACGTGGCTTTCAAAAGCAGTAGGTGAAGAGTTCAAATTGATGAGGTTTCTAGCTTCTACACTAACAGTCTGAACAAATACACCACCCATCTTCCTAGAAACACACAGAGTTTCAAAGATATTACTCTATCAGCAGGTAATGTTATGTTACTCTGAAATTTCAGCTGTCCCTCCAAGTAGAATGGCCCCTCTCTCATGTGTCATTGTACATTTTAGACCATATAGCTAAATCATTACTAATTTTAGATTATTCTCTCTCAGAATTAAGTGTCCTTCATTTTTCTATACATACTCATATGCATGCCCACCTCTCATTCTGTCCAATTTCCTTTGCTTCTGCCAATTTTTGCTCACATTCTTTCTTACTCCATACCTTCCTTGACTTTTGTTTGTTTTTGTTCTCTATAGGGTGTGTACACTCACCAGAGAAAGAGAGAGAAAGAAAGAAAGTGAGAAATCATACCCCAGGGAGGATGGCCAGCCACAGTACTTCTTCATTCCTCCTCTCAAGATGTTTGGGTACTCATGCACATGCACCCAGCCTGTTTTTCAAGCCACCGGGTCTGAACTTGAACCATACAGCCGGCCATGTAGGATCTAGTAACCTTCACCTTCATGCCACCTGCTGACAGACCCCCCCCCCTTCCTTGATTACTAAAGACAATTTTATCCTAATACTCTTCTTCCCCAATAGGTCAGTTTTCTGACCTCTACCTATTTAGATTTATTTGGACAAAAGAGAACTACTGAAAATAATGATTATCATGAGGCTCAGAAACAAGGGGAAGTGGATGTACGACATGATATGAATAAATGAGCAATAGTCTGCCCTTTATGTAGCATCTTAGTAAAAACCTGTATGTAAATGTGAATGAATCTATGGACACACTGTTTCTTGAGCATCCTTCATACTTAAGTTGTTATCTATTGGTGTTAAAAGTCTTTAGTCCTAGGACCAGCAGTTAGCGTAACAGCTATGTCGTTGGACTCCCATGTAGTCAACTGTGGTTCGAGTCCTGGACCTGGTGGCTTAAACTCACGCCAGGCGCGTGTGCGTGCGTGCCCAGGATCCCAAGAGGAGAATGGAGGAGAAGGGATCCCCACTGGGGGGTGATTTCTCGCTTTCTGTCTCTCTGTCTGTATGGCGAGCGCACACGCCCTATAGCGAAAACCTCTCAAAAAAAAAAAAAAGTCTTTAGTCCTTGGGCCCAGCAGGTGGTATAGAGGTTAAAGTGCTGGATCCTACATGGCTGGCTGAGCAGTTGGAGTTCCGGACCGGGAGACCTAAAAATCATGGTCAGTGTGAGAAGAGACCGGATGAGAAGAGAATAAAGGGAATGTGGCATGGCCATCTCTTTATGCATCCCTTTATTCATGTGGAGTGTAGGGGGTGATTTCTCACTTTCCCTCTCCCTCTCTCTCCCGCTTTTTCCTGAGTGCACATACCCTATAGCAAAACTAAAGTTTTCAGTTTTTTAGAAACTTACAGACAGTAAGTTCAACAAAAGTAAAGATTTTCCAGCTCACAGTTAAATCACTGGTGCTTTACTGTTTCTAGCACATGTTAAGTCCTTAATACTGTTTAATACTGTTTTCTCTTTTAAAATTTTATTTATTCATTAATTTATCTTAATTTGACCACTGGACTCTCATGTGGCCAATTACAGTTTGAGAGAGACACACACAGAGAGAGAAGGAAAGTGAGAAAACAAGCCACCAGGACCAGGACTTGAACCATGGTCGGCCATGTGGGAGTGTCTGGCGCCTTAACCACCATGCCACCTGCTGGTCCCAGTCCCTAATAAATACTTAAGAAATTAAAAAATGAGCCAGCTGCTGGCATGGTGGTTAAGGTGGCTGGATGCCACATGGCCAACTGTGCAGTTTGAGTCCCAGGCCTGACAACTTGAAAAACATGGCAAGCCGGGTGTAGGTGCATGAATACCAAAAATTCCTAGAGGAGAATGAAGAAGAGAATGAGGCATGGCTATCCCCTCTGGGATGGTTTCTCATTTTTTCTCTCTCTCTGTGGTGACTGTATATACCCTACAACAAACTAAAAAAAAAAAAAAAAAGAAATGAAAAAAACACCAAAACGAAACTCACAACAAAACTATGTAATTTAAAATGTAGAACGAGGAGCCAGCAGGTGGCATGGTGCTTAAGGGTGCTGGGTTCCCACATGGTCAACAGTGGTTTGAATCCCAAACCTAAATAAATGAAGTTAAATAAAATAATTCTTTTAAAAAGTGCAGAATGGGGACCAGCAGTTGGCATAATGGCTATGTCACTGGACTCCCAGGTAGTCGACTGCGGTTCAAGTCCCGAACCAGCAGCTTAACCTCACGCCGGGCGCATGTGCGTGTGTGCCCAAGATCCTGAGAGGACAATGGAGGAGAAGGAATTGCGGCATGGCCACCCCCCCTGGGAGGTGATTTCTCGCTTTCTATCTCTTTGTCTCCCTCTATCTTTCTGGCGAGCGCACGCACCCTATAGCAAAAACCTCTCAACAAAACAAAACAAAAAACAAAAAAAAACTAACAGCAGAATGAAGAGAAAACACTGCTTTGGGACCAGCAGTTAGCATAATAGCTATGTCACTGGACTCCCAGGTAGTCGACTGCGGTTCAAGTCCCGAACCAGCAGCTTAACCTCACGCCGGGCGCATGTGCGTGTGTGCCCAAGATCCTGAGAGGACAATGGAGGAGAAGGGATTGCGGCATGGCCACCCCCCCTGGGAGGTGATTTCTCGCTTTCTATCTCTCTGTCTCTCTCTGTCTTTCTGGCGAGCTCATGCGCCCTAAAGCGAAAACCTCCCCACCCCCGCAAAAAGGAAAAAACACCACTCTAAGTGAGATCCTATTTTTTTTAGTCTCTTCTAGACATCCAGTGTATTGGAGAAATTCTTGACTCTATCCACTCTATCCACAAAAACAGAAAGTATAAATGTTCAAAATTACATGGTGAGGCCAGTAGGTGTCACGGTGACTGGGGCACTAGACTCCCACATGGCTGATCATGGTTTTAGTCTCATACCTGGCAGCTTGAAAAATCACACCTGGTGATGGCGCCAGCAGGTGGCGTGGTGGTTAAGGCACTGGACGCTCACATGGCTGACTCTCACATGGTTCAGGTCCTGAACCTGGTGGCTTGCTTTCTCACTTTCCCTCTCTCTCTTTCTGTCTCATTCTTGTCAAATTAAACAGATAAATAAATAAATACAACAAGTAGTTCTTTAAAAAGAAAAAGAAAATCATGCCTGGCACATGTGTGCATATGCCCAAAATTCCAAGAGGAGAATGGGGAAAGGATTGCAGCAAGGCCATATCTCCTGAAGAGTGCTTTTTCACTTTCTCACTCTCTGTCTCTCTGGCCAGCACACATGCCCTATTACAAAATCCTAAATAACAATAATTATAAATAGTGTCATGGGGGCCAGCAGGTGGTGTGGTGGGTGGGGCAATGGACTCTCATGTGACCAGTTACAGTTTGAGTTCCAGACCCAGCAGCTTACTTTCTCACTTTCTCTCTCTTCTCTCTCCCTCCCTCCCTCCGTCCCTCCCTCCCTCTCTCTCTCTCTAGTGAGCATACATGCCCTATGGCAAATTTTTAAAAATATAAAATTAAATTAAATTAAATTAAATTTTAAGAAATAGTTGCATGGTGTCTCATCCTACTACTCAACATTGACATTCTCTGATGCACAGTGTACTAACAAAAGACTACCTGTTCTTACCTCGGCTGAATATCTCTTGTACCTTCTGGTCACTGATCAAAGCATTAACTGTTTCTCTCAGTGGAGCATGTTCCAAAAGAATCTGGTTTTGGCTATCTGTTCCCATCTAGTAACAATGAAAGAAAACTGAATATTAAAATTAATAGCAATATAACATCTAACCAGAATGAGTAAAATTTATATCCCGAGTAAGTCTGTATCAATGTTTGCCAAAGAAGTCTGTAGCACTTTGCTCTTATGAGATGCTCTACAAAAATTAAGAATGCTAGGATCAATAGGCTTAGAAAATATGATATACTATATCTTTCTACATATGAAAGGAGAGTAAAGGCTTGGTGAATCCATATATGAAAGAAATCTGTTTAGGCCAGTGTTTCCTATACTGAATGCCCATAAAACATTTATCCTATGTAAATCTTTAGACCTGTTTTGGTAACTAAAGATATACTTAACTGCTTCAATACTTCATTTTGCTTCAAACTAGCAAAAATTCCTTCCAGTCTACCTGCTACTAATGGAAGCAAAGGCCCCTCAGACTCAAGTTACAGAAACAGCCACCTTGGAGAAGCCACTCTCTGAAGGGACCTTAGAATTAGATCATAAGTCTCTGAGGTTTTCAGAGTAGAGTGGAAGGTATGTAAAGGAAAAAAAATCTCAGTCACCCAATGTACTTTCTAACGGAGCAGAGGAAAGGCACAGGGGAATTTACAGAGGAAGTCATAAAGAAATGCTAAAGGAACAAAGGAAACACCCATATTTATATTAATAAAGAAATTAGCAAGGAGGAAAATAACAGGCTCAGGATAGGAATAAAGGTTAAGTACCTGGAACATATGCAATCCATTAGCATCTGATAGGAAACGAAGCTCTCGATCCAAAAGGTATTCTACTGGAACCACAGAGCCCAAACCTAATTTATCAACCAGGGGAGTGAAAGTCTGTGAAGTACAATGATAAGAAAATGATTAGAAACAGGAATAAAAATAAATAACAATTAAAACATAATTATTTATTCAATTTTATTTATTCATTCATTTATTTTAAGTTGACCGGAGAAAGACAAAGAGAGAGAGAAGAGGGAAAGTGGGAAAGCAAGCCACCAGATCTGGTACTTGAACTGTGGTCAACCATGTGGGAGTGTCCAGTGCCTTAGCCACCACGCCACCTGCTGTCCCAATAAATAACAATTTAATCAGATCTCTAACTTTACACAAAGTATCTACTATTATTATATCTCTCATCCCAGAAAATACAGATAGCCTAAAGCATAAGTCCTTGGAGATACTTCCAACCCAGTAGCTACCTCTTAAATAATCACAAGTCACAAACTAAAGCGGAGTCAACTCAATGTTCTTATTTATAGCTAAAGTGGACACAAAGAATAAGAAGGTCCTCATTCTTCCTAGAGAGCTAATCTTCTTGCTTCAAAAGGGCCAAACTACAGTATATTTCCAGAATGAAATTACACAATTTTTGTCTTCTTTCTTTGGTTATAGAGTGTGTGTACTCACAGAGAGAGACAGAAGAGAGAGTTAGCAAGAGAGAAGAAAATAGTAAGTCATCTCCAAAGGATGGCCGCACAATAATTCCTTCTCTATTCTCTTCTTAAGATTTTGAGCATGCACTGATAAGCACCTGATCTGTTCTTCAGGCTGCTGACTTTGGGACTAAAACCACGCAGTCCATCATGTGGGATCCAGACACCTTAACTTAAGAGCTATCTGGTGGCCCGATCATTTTCATCTTTAGAAACCCCTGAAATCTTTGTTAAATTCGTAAACTAATTGCTGGTGTAAATATGGATATGCGGGACCAGCAGTTGGCGTAATGGCTATGTCGCTGGACTCCCATGTAGTCGACTGGGGTTCGAGTTCCGGACCTGGTGGCTTAAACTCATGCTGGGCACGTTTGAGTGTGTGCCCAAGATCCCAAGAGGAGAATAGAGGAGAAGGGATTGCAGGGTGGCCATCCCCCCTGGAAGATGATTTCTCGCTTTCTGTCTCTCTGTCTTTTGGCAAGCACACGTGACCTATAGCCAAAAAAACAAAAACCAAACCAAACCAAACCAAACCAAAACAAAACACAACTCTGCCAAAAAAAAAATCTCTTAAAAAAAAAAAAAAAAGGGTCAGCAGGTGGCATGGTATTTGGGATGCTGGACTCAAGTCCCAGACCTAGTAGCTTGCTTTCTCACTTTCCCTCTCTCTCTCTTGGTCTCTCTCTAGTAAGCACATGTACCCAATAGCAAATTATATATATATAAAAATAAATAATTCTAAAAAAATTTAAAAGTTTGGGGACCAGCAGATGGTGTAATGGCTACATCGCTGTACTCTTATTTTGAAGAAATGACTAAAAAATTCTAGTATCTTATTTTTTTCTTTAAATGATGTCAAGCAACATAATGGCTACGTTGCTGGACTTGAACCCCGGTTTGAGTCCCAGACCTGGTGGCTTAAACTCACGCTAGGCACATGTGTGTGATTGCCCAAAATCCCAAGAGGAAAATGGAGGGGAAGGGATTGTGGCATGGCCATCCTCCCAGGGGGTGACTTCTCGCTCTCTGTCTCTCTCTGTCTTTCTGACGAGTGCACACGCCATATAGCAACCCCCCCTCCCAAAATTAAAAAGTTTGGTAAGTGATGATATATACAAAAAATATTTGTTTTGACTATTATTTATTTTACCTGGTAGAATTTAAATTTTAAAAAAAGTTACCATTTATGACTACACTTTGCTTACAGGATAGAAACAAATTGATCTTGCTAAATTAAACTTTGTAACACTATTTCTTCTCAAATAAAACTTGATAATTAAAAAAACTCTTAAGAATCATAAACACTGTTTTATTGTTTTAAAACCTTGCTATGAGAAAAGACTAAAGGTGAAAAAATTCTCAAGAGACAAAAAGTTTCAAATATCATCCAGTATAAAAAGTTTTGGTGGGGACCAGCAGTTGGCGTAATGGCTATGTCGCTGGACTTCCACATAGTTGACCACGGTTCGAGTCCCGGACCCAGTGGCTTAAACTTACACAGGCCATGTGTGCGTGCGTGCCAAAGATCCCAAGAGGAGAATGGAGAAGGGATTGTGGTGTGGCCATCCCCCAGGGGGTGATTTCTCGCTTTCTGCCTCTCTGTCTCTCTGTCTCTCGGTCTCTCTAGCGAGTGTATGCGCCCTATAGCAAAAACCTCTCCAAAAAAAAAAGTTTTGGTGCACATAAGAGACAGGATCTCTTCTAATTTTTGCTTTGGGAACTTCAGAATAAAAGTGTGTTAAGGACTAAGTATATGGTTTTGGGGAATTCTAAAGAGTTCTGCTATTGGCTAAATACCATAATTATAGGAGTAAAGCTCAAATCTGCCCCAACCGGATGAAAGTTACTCACCAGGGCTGGCCACTGTGCGATTGAGACTCGAGTGCCCTGGAGAAGGACTGGGTCTTTCCGAGGTGCCCATACAAGTGACACTTCCAGCAGAAGCACAATCACTTCTTCAGCATGAACTTTAACCCAGGAGTGTTGCTTCCAGTTACAGCCATCAAATTCTACAAAGATCTGCAAAAAGAGATAAAAAGCAATTTGGAAATCACATTTGGGAAAAATCCCACACTATAACATATGAACAAATATACTCTCCTATTTTGAACAAATAGCTAGAAAAAATTCTAGTATCTTATTTTTTAAATTTAAATGGTATCAATAAAAATCTATCTTATTTCACAGCCAGGAAGCTGGTCTATGACCAACTTTGAAAAGAGGGAACCGAGTTAAGGAAGCATAAGTTATTCAGTCACCCAGTAATTTTTAGTTGTGTCTCTAATGAAACTTGCAACTGTTAGTTTCAAATTCTTTTCACTCACAAGCGTGGGCTTACTATATAAAAGGTAGTGAGTTAAGGAATATAGAAAAGAATGTGGCACATTTCCTGGTCTCAAAAAGCTCATTGTCTAATGGGAAGAGAACTTTTTAAAAGTTTATTTATTGGGCCAGTAGGTAGTATGAAGGATAAGACACTGGATCTTACAGGGCCAACTCTGTGGTTTCAGTCCCAGAACCAGCAGCTTGAAAATCACACCGGGTATATGTGTATGCAAGCCCAAGATCCTTAGAGGAGAATGGAGGAGAGGGGATTGTGACATGGCCATCCTCCAATGCAGGGTGATTTTTCACCCCCCCACATGTGCCCAACAGCAAAAACAAAAACAAACAAAAATTGGTTTATTCAGAGAGGATAAGACAAATATCCTCAATAGGGTTTCATGTCATAGTCTCCCTCTCCTGCATGTCCAAATCACAGGCTTACTATTAAAAATAAGTGTGTTTCATTTATTAATTTTTTGAGTAGGTGATGTATGCATATAGTAAAAAAGTTAAAACACTGGGAAAAAAACCAGTTGCCCTCCTACTCCTGCATGTGGACTGTTTAAGTACCAGAGCCAGCAGTGCACTCGTATCTGCTGGCAAAGGCATACGACAGCCACCATGCTTTGCTGCCTCCCTGTAGAGATACTCCATGATTGTAAAGAGTTAAACTAATGTGTATTAAATGAGATTGCATTTCTCTAATAAACACTATGCTCAGAGCCAGCAGATAGTATGGTTAAGGTGCTGGATTCCCACATGGCCAACTGTGGTTCAAGTCCCAGGCCTAGCAACTTGAAAATTACAACAAATAGATAAATAAATGTTTCAGTTTTTGTTTTCTAATACTACACTTAGATTAAGCTTTCTATAGACATCTGACCTTTAAACATGATTCAAGACAGCATAAAGAGCAAGACGTATGTAGAGGTCATCACTATTTAGAATAGGTGCGTTCATGGGTCAGGAGATGGCACCGAGTAGCAAAAGGACCACATAGAAGAGGTCCTTGCTTTCATACAAAACCTCCCTGAGCATGCCCATGATCTTCGCTGGCTGTAGCATGAAGACCCTAATGGGGCATCCCTATTTCTTTATTTCCTTCTTTCCCCCTCTCCTTATCCCCATAGAAGAAGTAAATTAATTTAAAAAAAAAATAGGTATGTTCAATGTCTAACATATACCTGGTCACAAAAGAAGGGTTAGAGTATTTCTCTCTTTATATCCCACCTCATCGTCAAACAATTTTAACTGGCTTTTGGTAAACATATACAATAAAATGTTAAAATATAAATTTAAAAATTAGAGCCAAGGGCCAGCAGGTGGCATGGTGGTTAAGGTGCTGGACTACATATGGCTGACCTGAGTTTGAGTCCCAGACCTGGTGGCTTGCTTTTTCACTATTGCTCTCTCTCTCTGGTGGGCACACATGCCCTATGGCAAAATTTAAAAATAATGCCAATAAATTAAAAAATAAAGAAAAGAAAAGAGAGGGAAGGTAAGTTGCACAGTTCTCACTGTCCAGAAAGAAAATAGTCAGCAATTTCTCAGTGAATCAAAGCTTTTCACTTGGATATATTAAGAAATGTCTCACATGAAACTTCCTAAGGCAACGCTGAGCAATGAAAAGATTCCCCATAGACGGCACTCCCAACTGGCATCTTAGACCAGGAGGGTCTTTAAGTAACCAAGGCATCAAGTATTTTCCTGTAGACTAAATCTGGCAATCTTGCACGTATGTGTACTATTATTTTCCAAATACAAATTGATGAGATAATGAATAAAAGTTAAATCCATTAAAATCCTTAATAAAAGGACCAGAGGATGGCATAGTAGTTACGTTGCTGGACTCCCACGTAGTTGACCACGGTTTGAGTCCTGAACCAGGTGGCTTGAAACTCACACCAGGCACATGTGCGAGTGTGCGTGCCCAAGATCCTGAGAGGAGAATGGAGGAGAAGAGACTGCAGCGTGGCCATCCCCCCCTGGGGAGGGTGATTTTTTGCTTTCTGTCTCTGTCTCTCCAGCAAGTGCCCTATAGCAAAAATGTCTCTTGAGGGGCCAGTGGGTGTGGTGGTGGTTGGGGGACACTGGACTCCCACATGACTGACTGTGGTTTGAGTCCCAGACTTGGTGGCTTGCTTTCTCGCTTTTTCTCTCTCTCACTCTGTCTCTCTCTGGTCAAATTTAAATAAACAAACAAAGTTAAATAAAATAATTATTTTTTAAAAATCTCTCAAAAAATTATTAATAAAATTTGGGTCAGCAAGTGATATGAAGGTTAGGGTGCTGGATCCTACATGCTCGCTACACAGTTCAAGGACTGGACCCGCAGCTTGAAAATCATACCAGGCACTTATGCATGTGTGTCCAAAATTCTGAGAGAAGACAAGAAGGGATTGTGGCATGGCCATCCCCCTCAGGGTGATTTCTCACTTTCTTTCTCTTTCCGTCTCTCTCAGACAAGTGCATGTTCCCTACAGCAAAAACTAAAAAATTATCAATAAAATTTTATGTGTATTTTTCCCCAATAAAAAACCGAAAAAGTTGTTACTGAATTCATAACAGCTTTTTTTTTTGGCCATAGGGCATCTGCATTCACTGGACAGAGATAATTATAGGGAAAGTAAAAAATCATTCCCCAGGGGTGATTGGCCACACTTCAATCCCTTCTTCACCATTCATTCTCCTCCTAAAGCTCTGGG
Organism: Tupaia belangeri chinensis; assembly: GCF_000334495.1. Taxonomy (NCBI): domain Eukaryota; kingdom Metazoa; phylum Chordata; class Mammalia; order Scandentia; family Tupaiidae; genus Tupaia; species Tupaia belangeri. The sequence goes on along the minus strand of NW_006207460.1, from coordinate 587,773 downwards.
CATGGACGCACACGCACCAGCATGAGTTTCAAGTCACCAGGTACAGGACTCAAACTGCAGTCGGCCATGTGGAGTCCAATGCCTTTAGCACTATGCCACCTGCTGGTAGCCATAATGCTGTTAATATGTATGTTCTTATCCAACCGACATAAAAATTATAGTTTTAATTACGTCAAAACTTGGGATATTCACATTTGAAATGTATAAAACCATAGCTCAGTAGCCTAGCATTAAACTTAATCTCTTCTTTAAACAGGCAATAAATACTGATGTATTGAACTACACAGTTGAAGTTATCCAAGAAGTTAACTTCATTTTATATATATATACTATTCTAGTTTTATTATTTAAAAATAAACTTTATTTCTACTTAAAAAAACAAAACAAAATGATAGAAAAGCAAAGCTCAGAAAAAGGGAGCATTATTTTTAAAGAGAAAGAGAACACTGAACCTCACTATATTTAATATATAAATGAGCTTCATTCATGTATGTGAGGGGGTCTTCAAAAAGTTCATGGAAAATGCATATTATGAAAAAACTATGCATGGATTTCAAATTTTTTTGCACCAAAATAAATTTGTACTGGGCCCAGGTGATATAGAGGTTAAGACACTAGAACCCACATGGCAGACTTTGTGGTTCAATTCCTGGATCTGGCAGCTTGAAATATCACTCCAAGTATGTGTATGTGTCCAAGATCCTGAAAGGAGAATGGAGGAGAAGGAATTGTGGCATGGCCATCTTCCCCAGGGAGTGATTTTTCACCTTCTCTCTTTCTATCTCTGGAGAGTACATACTACTCTACAGCAAAACAAACAAAAAATTTGTATTTTAATATCATTTTCCCATGAAATTTTTAAAAAGGCTTTTGCCTTAGGGCACGTGCACTCCCCAGAGGGAAACAGAAACAGAGATAGTGAGAGAAAAAGTGAGAAATCACCCCCCAGGGGGATGGTCATGCCACTATCCATTCTCCTCCATTCTCTTCCTGGGATCTTGAGCATGCATGCATGCACACACATGCACCCAGCATGGGTTTCAAGCTACCAGGTTTGGGACTCCAACTGATGAGCCATGTTGGAGTCGTACACTTGCTGGAGAGAGAGAGAGAGAGAGAAAGGGAGGGAAAGTGAGAAAGCACACCCAGAGAGGATAACCATGCCACAATCCTTTCTCTATTCTCTTCTTGGAATTTTGGGTAACCCCAACACAGATGTGCCAGGCATATTTTTCAAGCTGCTGGGTCTAGGACTCGAACCATATAGTCAAATATGTGGGATCCAAGCACCTTGGCCTCCATGCCACCAGCTGGCCCTCCATGAATTTTTTGAAGTCCTTCAAAAACATATATATTTGAGGAGAGGAGAGAGGAGCTCCCAGCCCCATGACCACAGACCTGTGCAGGTCCATCGTCCACCGGTACTCCCTGCTGGCACAGCAGAGAATGGGCAGTGGACGAGTGAGCAAGGCTTCATTTGTGTTTCTAGCCGCTCTCTATCGCTCATACTGCTGCCTGAGCTCTGCTTCCTGCTGGATCAGGGGTGATACTGGATTCTTATGGGAGAGTGAACCCTATTGCTGTATGCTTGCTACACTATATACTGCAATGTGGTAGTGGTAGAAATGGGGTGCACAGTGGATGTGGAGTGCTTGGGTCACTCTAGGACCAGACCAGTCCTTCCACCTCCTATCACCCTGTCAGTGGAGAAACTGTCTTCCATGAGGCTGGTCCCTGGTGTTGGAAAGGTTGGGGACCACTGTTCTAGGAAAATAAGAGAGTCTCGTCTTTTAAGCAACTTATAAGCTATTGGAAGCACAGACTCAGATATGAAGGCAAAAGTAGCATAATGTATAAAGCTTGGGGCTATGTTCCGGGAGGCTTTGAGTCTTAGTTTTATTCTCTATTAAATGCAAAACTTGGGCAAGTCGCTACTCCCTCCCTAAGTCTTGGTTTCCTCTCTTGTGACAAGTGCTACTTACCTTACAGACTGGCTGTGAAAAGTTAAATAAAGTAACAGATTCAAAAAGCACTTTGGTCAACTGTAAAGCACTATTTGGGCAATAACACGCCATAAGATAAATAAGGAAAACACGATGGGTATTCAGACTCATGAGAGATCATCTCAAGTGTGCAGAGGTACTGGTAAGGGCAAAGGTCAACAAAAGCCCCAGTAAAGAGGGCCAGCCGGTGGCATGATGGTTAAGGCATTACACTCCCACATGGCTGATTGTGGTTCAAGTCCCAGATCCAGTGGCTTGAAAGTCATGCAGGATGTGTGTATACGTGTGTGCCCAAAATCCTAAGAGGATAATGGAGAAGGGACTGTAGCATGGCCATTCCCCCTGTGGGGTGCTTTCTCATTTTCTATCTCTGGTGAGCACACGTGGCCCATAGCAAAAACCTAAAAAGAAAAAAAAAAGAGGGGACCAGCAAATGGTGTAATGGCTTTGTCGCTGGACTCCCATGTATTCGACTGTGGTTTGAGTCCTGGACCTGGTGGCTTAAACTCACGCCAGGCACTCATGCGTGCACAAGATGAGAACGGAGGAGAAGGGATTGTGACGTGGTCATACTCCCTGGGGAGGGGGTAGGGGGTGATTTCTTGCTTTCTGGCTCTCTGTCTCTTTCTGGTGAGCGCACACGCCCTATAGCAAAAACAGCTCTACAAAAAACCAAATAAATAAAATAAAATAATAAAAGCCCCAGTCAAGTTCTAGGATGGTCAGAATCTATACAAAACACTGAGGAAGCAAAGGGGAATGAGGTTGAAAAGACCAGGGGTTAGGACCAGCGGGAGGCATAGTGGCCAAGTCCTGTAACCAGTGGTTTGAAACACACTGGGCACATGTGTGCACCCAAAATTCCAAGAGGAAACTGGAAGAGAAGGAATTATGGCATGACCATCCCTTATTGGAGAATAATTTCTTGCTTTCTCTTTGTGTGTGCCCAAAAACCCAAGGTTTGAGTTCCGGAGCCAGTGGTTTGAAACCCATACCAGGCACAAGTGCATGTGTGCCCAAAATCCTGAGAGGAAACTGGAGGAAAAGGGATTATGGCGTGATTGTCCCTCCTGGGGGATGATTTCTCGCTTTCTATCTCTCTGATTCTCTCTTTCTCCAGTGAGTACACATGGCATATAGCAAAAAATCTCTTTCAGGAAAAAAAAAAAAAAAAGACAAAGGATCACCTTGGAAGACCTTGAATAGTGGGATAAATAATTTGGGCTTGGTCTAGCTGGTAATGGGAGGACAGCACATATCCACAGTTGCCCTAACAGGTTTAGAATGCGGAGGGGTAAGGGGCGTAGTTACATGACTTTGAGTGGGAACAGTGAGATAAGAAAGGAAGCAACTAGTACTTGTGAGAATCCATGAGCCTATTACAAATTGATGACTGACTAGATGTAAGGGAAAGGGAGAATTAAAAAGTGACTTGGATTTGGAACCAGAGACTAGGAGAAATGGTGCCATTACAAACATAAACTGATGTAAGAAGTGACAGTTGGAGGGCAGGAAAAACCTTGCAAGACATGGAAAGTATCTTGGTGTGTTCAATGCTCAGTCTGCATCTAACCCTGAGTGACACTGTACTCTACTGGTCATGTGGGAGTCCAGCTACGTAACCACTGAGAAAACCAGAAGTCAGGGCTCCATGGAAGTGGCTAGGTGCTATGCAGTAGTTTTAATCTGCTAACCACTTTAAAAATCAACATGAGTTATAAAATTTTAAGTCATACCAACATATAAAAACAAGAACACTAACATAACTCATTGTGTTAAAGCTGTACCAATTTTATTCTTTGTACATAATAGGAATCTGGGGGCTGGCAGGTGTCATGGTGGCTAAGGGCACTGGACTCCCACATGGCTGACAGCAGTTCAAGTCCTGGACCTGGCAGCTTGCTTTCTCAGTCTCTCTCTCTCATTCTGTCCCTCTTTGGTCAAATAAATAAATAAAGTTAAAATAAAATAATTCTTAAAAAAAAGAATTTGAAAAGTTAAAAGTTAATAAGAATTCGATCATTAAGTATCTGGAAACATCAGGAAAAAGCTGAAATATTTCACATAATTTAAGGGCAATTATCTCTTAACCTGTCTAGGCAAAGGATACAGAGCAAAGTGTTTTACTTGGCAATTAAGTACTATACATTCTTGGATCAAGCAACAGGTCCAGGCTAATGAAATAGATATATTTTAAGAGCAATATGGAATATGGATATATATAAATATGTCTCCCAATAGAAAGGTTTACTTCTGTGTCTAACACTATACTTCATGTCCAGCTGTATAAATGAAAAGAATTAGAACATACAAGGTTTAGGGGCCAGCAGGTGGCATGGTGGTTGAAGGTGCTGGATTCCCACATGGCCAACCATGATTCAAGCCCTGGATCTGTCAGCTTGCTTTCTCCCTTTCCCTTTCTCTCTCGTCAAATTAAAAAATAATAACAAGTGGAATTAAATGAATAAATAATCATTTTTAAAAAGTACATACAAGATTTAAAAAAAATTCAAATCAAAGCATATATTTTTATTCTACTTATTTGCTATAGGGTGCATGTGCTCTCCAGAGAAATGGGAGCCACAGTGAGAAATCATTCCCTAGAAGGGAAGGCCACACTGCAATCCCTTCTCCTGTCTTCTCTCAGGATTGTGGGCACACAAACACATATGCACCCAGTGTGATTTTCTTTCTTCTTCTTCTTTTTTTTTTTTTTTTTTTTGAGAGGTTTTTGCCTTAGGAACCATGTACTCACCAGAGAGAGAAAGAGATAGCTAGACAGTGAGAGGGAAAGTGAGAAATCACTCCCCAGGGGAATGACCCTCTTGCAGTCTCTTTTCCATTTTCCTCCTGGAATCTTGGGCACCCACACACAGGCACCCACCCAGTGTGAGTCACCAGGTCCAGGACTTAAACCATGGTTGGCCATGTGGGAGTTCAGTGAAGTAACTGCTAAGCCATTTACTAGCCTCATGCCCATCGTGATTTTCAAGCTGCTGGGTTCAGGACTTGAACTACGCAGTTGGCCATATATGATCCAGTACCTTAACCTATACATCACCTGCTGGCCCAAAGTATATACTTAATTTTTTTATATTTTAAAATTTATTTATTATTATTATTCGATTTAACCAGAAAGAGAGAAAGTGAGAGAGAGAAAGAAAGAAAGCTACCAGGTCCAGGACTTGAACTGTGGTTGGCCACATGGGAGTCCAGCATACCACCTGCTGACTCTCCAAGGTATATACTTTGAAAAAGGCAGTGACTAGTTCACAGGATAGGAAAAAGGGACAGAGATAACCTAAGTCAATATTGTTTGGATTGAGCCAGATATGAACAAAGGAGGCTGATAATCTGAATAGGACAAAATTAAAGGAGTTTGAAATGCATTTTGAAAGTTTGATCATTAGGGCCAGCAGGTGGCATGAAGGTCAAGATGCTGGACTCCATGACTGACTATGTGTTTGAGTCCTGGACCCAGCAGCCTGAAAATCACTCCAGGTGCATGTACGTGCCCCAAATCTCAAGACTGTGGTGTGGTCGTCTCCCCTGAGGGATGATTTCTCACTTTTCTTCTCTCTCTCTGGTGAGTGCATGCATCATATAACAAAAACTTAAACAAGTAAGCAAATAAATAAATGTCTACTACTAAAAGTAGCAGATAGCAATACTATTTGCATTTGTTACAGTTACAACCTAAAGATTAAATGTAAAGTATTTACTAGTTAAGAAGAGTTGGTGGGACTAGCAGTTGGGGTAATGGCTATGTCGCTGGACTCAAATGCAGTAGACCATGGTCAAGTCCTGGACCCACTGGCTTAAACTCACACCAGGCGTGTGTGCGTGCGTGTCCAAGATCCCAAGAGGAGAATGGAGAAGGGACTACAGCGTGGTCATCCTCCCTGGGGGGTGATTTCTTGCCTTCTGTCTGTCTCTCTCCCTCCTCCTCTCCCCCCAAAAAAGAGTTAGTGTTAAAACTCTTGCTTTGTGGGCCAGCAGGTGGTGTAATGGTTAAGGCCTCCCACATGGTTGACAGTGGTTTGAGTCCCCATCCAGGTGGCTTGAAATTCATACCAGGCATGTGTGTATACATGCGTGCCCAAAATCCCAAGAGGAAAATAGAGAAGGGACCGCGGTGTGGCCATCCCCCCTGGGGGGTGAGTTCTCACTTTCTTTCTCTCTCTCTGGGGAATAAATAAAACTCTTGCTTTCATTTAAAATTTCTCTGTATGATCTATATGTTATTCACATTCATTTTATTTTATTTTTTTAAATAAGTATTTTTTATTTAACTTTATTATTATTATTCTCCAGTTTGATCAGAGAGAGGGAGGGAAAGTGAGAAAGTAAGCCACCAGGTCTGGGACTCAAACTGTGGTCAGCCATATGGGAGTCCAGTGCCTTTTAACTACCATGCCACATGCCGGCCCCTCGCATTCATTTTAGTGACATTAAAATTAAATAAGTTCTGGAGCCTGCAGGTGGCATGGTGGTTAAGGGCGCTATACCCCTACATGATCGACCATGGTTCAAGTCCTGGACCTGGTGGTTTGCTTTCTCACTTTCTTTCTCTCTCTCTCTCTCCCTTCCTCTCTGAACAAATTAAAATAAGTAAATAAATAAGGTTAAATAAAATAATCATTTTTTTAAATTAAGTAAGTTCAGAACCAGGTAGAATGCTGCAGTAATGCAACTGGACTCACACGGGAAAGATCCTGAGCACTCTGGCTGTGGAATGGGGACTCTGTTGGGGTGCCTGTCTCTCTGCCTCTCTTTCATGGAAAAAAATTTTAATTAGACAAGTTCTTGGGATGAGTTGACGGCATGGTGGTTAATGAGGCTGGATCCCACATATATGACTGAGAGGTTCAAGCCCCGAACCTGCAGCTTGAAAAACATACCAGGCCCATATGTATGCATGCTCAAAGTTCTGAGAGGAGAATGGAAGACAAAGGATTATGCATTTCCATCCCCCTTGAGAAGTATTTTTCACTTTCCTTCCCTCTCTCTCTCTGTGAGCACATATGCCCTATGGCAAATTAAAAAAAAAAAATCATACATTACATAAATTAAGTTCAATAAAGTCAGATGATAACAATCTGAGTAATATAGGGATTCATGTTTGTCATGTAATCATGTAATAATCAGTGTGCATTCTGGCTCTCCCTAAGGCCATTCTTACAATTAATAAGATTATTCATTTATTCACTCACTCAACAAAAATAGAACATCTCTTATGTGTAGCACTACCCAGGGCCAAGAATATCAAGGTAAGTAGGTAGCACTTGGCAGGAAGTGACTTATATTCTAGATGAACCAAAAGGAGTCACAATTTTTTTTTTTTTTTTTGGAGAGGTTTTTCTAATTTTGGAGAGGTTTTGCTATACGGCGCGTGCGCTTGCCAGAAAGACAGAGAGAGACAGAGAGACATGAAGCAAGAAATCACCCCCCAGGGGGGATGGCCACACTGCAATTCCTTCTACTCCATTCTCCTCTCAGGATCTTGGGCATGCACACACACACGCCTGACGTGAGTTTAAGCCACGAGGTCCGGGACTCAAACCGCAGTTGACTACATGGGAGTCCAGCGACATAGCCATTACGCCAATTGGTGGTCCCAGTCACAAAAATTATTATAAGAGCAATAATAAAGAGTGCAATATGGAGTGTTAAGCTAGACAAGGTATTTGCCTTGGAATACTAGGAGGGTTCACAGAAAAGGTAGCAGTAGACATGCAAGCTCTTAAAGGACAAGCTGCATTCCCTTGGCAGAGAAAGGAGGGAAAGATTTTCCAGCAGGTGTAATGACTGAGAAACATAAAGCAGACTATGTTCTGGGATGGAGAGGAGGAGGCTAGTAAGTAAGCTGTCAGTAAAGAAGCAAGCAAGCAACCAAGCAAGCTGCAAAGGGCTCTACTGGCCTGCTAATATATGATAAATTAAAACCTACTAGCTTAGGTGTCTTGTTTTGGCCAAAAGAATGTTTTTATTTTGTTTTTAATGTGCATTTGAACATCTTTAGGTGGTGTCTGTGCTCACCAGCAGCTGCCAAACTCCACTATACACTATGGTCTGTCATCTAGCTGTTTGTCACAAGCTGGTCCCAAGATGCTTGTGAGCTTATGTTATCTATTATAGGCCATGGAGGAGACACTGATAGTTTTCTGGGGTTTTTTGTTTGTTTGTTTTTTAAGGTTTCTGCCATAGTGCAGATGCACTTGCTAGAGAGAAAAAGTGAGAGAGAAAGTGAGAAGTGATCCCTTGGGAGGATGGTCACACTGCAATCTCTTCTTCATCCTCCTTCTGGAATTTTGGGCATGCACGCACACATACTCTGAGTGATTTTCAGGCTGCTGGGTCCAGGACTCGAACCAGATCGGTCCTGTGGGAGTCCAGTACCTTAACAATCATGCCACCTGCTGGCCTATAGACACTGATAGTTTAAAATGTGAAGGGCAACATTATAAAATATGTTCTAGCAACATAATGATGCCTGGGAATAAAACCTTAATACTTAGTTTAAATACGAAATCAAAATAGAAATTACAAAACCTTTTATAATTGGATGAATGACAACTTATTCATATCATGGAATAAATAATATAGAAGAGTTTTTTTAAATGAGAACTATTTGAGCCAGCAAATGGTGCAGTAATTAGGATGGCTGGATCCCACATGGCCGCCTGCATGGTTCAAGTCCCAGATCTGATGACTTGAAAATCACTCAGGAGCATGGGTGCATGCATGCCCAAAATCCTGAGGAGAGAAGAATGGAGAAGAGACTGTGACATGGCCATTCCCTGAGGGGGTGATTTCTCACTTTCCCTCTCTCACACGTTATGAGTGTGTGCCTTATAGCAAAAAGTAAAAAATAAAATAAAATAATAAAAGAGACTATTTAACAGACTATCTAGAAAGATCTACTATGCTGCCAGTAAAAGCATGGTGCATTTTTGCACTGAAAAATACATCACAACTTTTCTGGTGACCCAGTATCATTTTTGGGGGAAAAAAAACAAGTTGCAGATTATCAGAAGAGTGGGGAGGGTGTGGATAGGAAGAGAACTGAAATGAGTTAATAATTCTTCTGCTGGGGCCAACAGGTGGTATGGTGGTTGAGGTGCTGGACTCACACATGGATGACCATGGGTTGAGTTCCAGACCTGGCGGCTTGCTTTCCCTTTGTCTCTCTCTGGCTAAAAGAGAGAGAGAGAAAGAGAGAGAGAGAGTGAGAGAGAGAGAGAGAATGAACAAAATTAAATAAATAATTCTTTTTTAAAAAGTTCTTCTGCCTTATCAGTAGTTGTTTCCTTTCTTTTGTCTTTGGGAAAAATTTGACTTGGGGTTAAGGAGCCCAATGATAAAGCAATGACCCAGTTCAGAGATTAAAAAGGCTAAACCAGGTGGAGGTTTTTATGAATGGAAAATATATTTGAGAAATTAGAGAAAAAATAAGAGAGTAAAGGAAATGGGAGATAAATTTCCAAGCTTCCAAACTTTTCTTTTCTAATTTGCTTACCTATGTTCTAAACAAAATGTTACAAATGATTTTACAAAACTGTGGCACATCTTGACAGCCAAAGTGGGGAATGATGCATATCTACAATACTGCTGTTTTCAAATAAAAAATAATTTTCTCTTTAATGTTCCTTTGATTTTCAAGATAGCTTTCTACCAATTATCCCCAATTTTTCCTACTTTTTAATGTCTTGAATAAATTAAGTATGAAGAACTTAGGTAAAACTGGGATAACTCAAATAAAAATTCAACCACTATAGAGTACTTTTAGGGGCTGTGGAATTATAATGACCTAAATCTGAACTCCAACTCCCCCAGTTCTTAGCCGTGCAGCCAGGAGTAAGATACTGGCCTCTTTGAGTCTCACTTCCCTTGCCTATAAATAGAGATTATAAGAACTTCAAAGGATGGCCAGTAGGATTACATAAATAAAGACATAAGATGCCTGGTTCGGTCCAGCAAGTGCCATGGTGGTTAAAGGTGCTGGACTCTCACATGGACGATTATGGTTCAAGTCCCAGACTGGAGGCTTGCTTTCTCTTTCTCCCCCCCCCCCCCATCTCTGTCCCTCTCTAGTCAAATTAAAATAAAGAAATAAAATTTAAAAAAAAGATAACTAGCAGAACACAGACTCCTGATACACTCATTCCTTAAACAAATTCATATTACTGGTTAAGGTATAAACTGTTATGACTTAAAAAGTAAAAAAAGAGGCCCAGCCATTTAGTAGTTAAGGTTACTGGATCCCACATGGCTGACTGTATGGTTCAAGTCCCAGACCTTAAGAAATATACCAGGTGCCTGTGTGTTTGTGCTCAAAATCCTGAAATAAGAATGGAAAAGGGGGAACCAGCAGTTAGCGTAATGGCTATGTTGCTGGACTCCCACATAGTCGACCACAGTTCACGTTCCGGACCCGGTGGCTTAAAACTCACGCCGGGCGCGTGTGCGTACGTGCCCAAGATCCAGAGAGGAGAATGGAGGAGAAGGGACTGCGGCGTGGCCATCCCCCCTGGGGGTGATTTCTCCCTTTCTCTCTGTCTCTTTCTGTCTGTCTAGCGAGCATACGCGCCCTATAGCAAAAACCTCTCCAAAAAAAAAAAAAAAATGGAAAAGGGATTATGGCATGGCTGTCCCTCCAGGGGGTACTTTCTCACTCTACCCCTTTCTATCTCTCTCAGTCAAATTCATGTGCCATATAGCACATTTTTAAAAAACTAAAAATGTTGCTATATATGAAAAATCAATTTTGGGACCAGTAGATGGCGTAATGGCTATGTCGCTGCACTCCCACATAGATGACTGTGGTTTGAGTCCTGGACCTGGCGACTTAAACTCACACCAGGTGCATGTGCACGAGTGCCCAGGATCCCGAGACGACAATGGAGAAGGGACTGCAGCATGGCCATACCCCCTGGGGGGTGATTTCTCGCTTTCTGTCTCTCTGTCTCTGTCTTTCTGGCGAGCGTACACACCCTATAGCAAAAACCTCTAAAAAAATAAATAAAAAGAATCTCTTAAAAATTTATTTTAGAATTATTTAAATTTATTTAGTATTACTCTTCAATCTGACCAGAGAGACACAGAGAGAGCGAGAGAGCCAGACACCTTGGTGTCATTAGGTCTGGGACTCATCGCAGTCAACTTTGAGAGTCCAACACCTTAAGTATCATGCCACCTGCTGGCCCAAGAATCTGTTTTTTTCCTTAAGAATTACTTTATTTTAATTATTTATTTATTATTTTAAAAATTTGACCAGATAGGGACAGAGTAAGAGTGAGTGAGTGAGTGAATGAGAAAAAGAGAGGAGAGGAGAGAGCAGGAAAGTGAGAAAGCAAGCCGCCAGGTCCAGGACTTGAACCGTGGTCCACCAAGTGGGAGTCCAGTGCCCTTGACCACCATTCCGCCTGCTGGCCCCTGGCCCAAGAATCTTAAACATGTACATATTTTTTCTCTATACTACTACTCCTAGCAATCATCCTAGGAAAGAACTCTAAACATAGACAGGTTTATTCACAAAAATATTCATCATGACATTATTTTTTTTAGAGAGATTCTGGCTCTTAAATGCACTCGCCAGAGACAGAAACGGAAAGCAAGAAATCACCCCCTTTTCCAGAGGAATGGCCATACCACAACCCCTTCTCCTCCATTCTCCTTTTGGGATTTTGGGCATGCACACATGCACCAGGCATCAGTTTCAAGCCACTGGGTCTGGGACTTGAACATGGGAGTCCAATAATGTAATATTACGCCATCTGCTGGGCCCCATCACGGCATTATTAATAAAGCCTACAATATGAAACAATTTCAATTTCCCATAAAAGAGGAACCAGCTAAATTATCCAGTCAAAAAAGTTATATTCATAACATAGTCTTATAGAGCATTAGTTGTTTTCCTTTCAGTTATGAAAACAATACATGTTACTTTGGGAAAATATGGAAAAGTACCAAGAAAATTTAAAACGTTCAAGGTCAACAGGTGGTGTGGTGTTTAAGATGCTGGATCCCACATGGCCGGCTCTGTGTGTGTGTGTGTGTGTGTGTGTGTGTGTGTGTGTATGTGTGTGAGAGAGAGAGAGAACACAAAATCCCAAGAGGAGAATGGATTGTGCTGTGGCCATCCCCGCCCCCAAGGGCTGATTACTTTCTTTCCCTTTTTAAAGAATTATTTATTTAATTCTATTTGTTATAATTAGTATAATTTTTAATTTTTTCATTAAAAAAAAAATAACACATGCCATAGGGCGTGTGTGCTCGCAAGAGAGACAGAAAGCAAGAAATTATCCCCCAGAGGGGATATGGCCACGCCGCAATCCCTTCTTCTCCATTCTCCTCTCGGGATCTTGGGCACGCATGCACACGTACCCAGTATGAGTCTAAGCCACAAGGTCCAGGACTCAAATCACAATCAACTACATGGGAGCCCAGCGACATAGCCATTACTTCAACTACTGGTCCCAGTATTATTTTAATTTGACGAGAAAGAGAGAAAGGGAAACCAAGAAAACAAGCCACCAGGTCCAGGACTTGAACCTTGATCGGCCATGTGGAAATCCAGCACCCCTAACTACCACACCACTTGCTGGCCCCCGAGGGCTGATTTCTCACTTTCCCTATCTCTATGTCTCTCGGAGATAGCACATGCCCTGTGGCAAAAAATTTAAAAACAAAAATAAAACAAAAAAGCCCCTCATTACACAGAGATTTTAGTTAAAGGAAAATGATTGCCTACGGAAATGATTTTTTAGGGAAAAATCTAAGCTCAAAACTGAAAATACAGTGGGCTCAGCAGTTGGTATAATAACTATGTCACTGGACTCAGATGTAGTCAACTGTGGTTTGAGCCTCCAACCCAGTGGCTTAAACTCATGCTGGGTGTGTGTGCATGCATGTGTGCCCAAGATCCTGAGAGGAGAAGAGAGGAGAAGGGATTGTGGCATGGCCACCCTGGGGGGACGGAATTGAGGGATAGAGAGGGGTGGTGGTGGTGGTATGTGTGATTTCTCGCTTTCTGTTTCTCTCTGCCTTTCTGGCGAGCGCGTACACCCTATACCAAAAACCTCTCCAAAAAAACAAAAAAAAACTGAAAATACAGTAAGGATTTATTTTTACAAACAATTATTTGGGACCAGCAGTTAGCGTAATGGCTATGTCGCTGGACTCCCACGTAGTTGACCGCAGTTCGAGTCCCAGACCCGGTGGCTTAAACTCACGCCGGGTGCCTGTGCGTGTGTGCCCAAGATCCCAAGAGGAGAAAGGAGAAGGGATTGCAGTGTGGCCATCCCCCCTGGGAGGTGATTTCTTGCTTCCTGTCTCTCTCTCTCTCTCTGTCTTTCTGGTGAACACACACACCCTATAGCAAAAACCTCTCCAAAGAAAGAAAACAAAAAACAAACAAAAAAATTATTTAATTGTATTTACGCATTCGTTTATTTAATTTGACCAGAAAGAGACACACAGAGAGAAGGAAAGTGAGGAAGTAAGTCACCAGGTCCAGGAACTGAACCATGGTTGGCCATGTGGGAGTGTCTAGTGCCTTAACCACCACACTACTTGCTGGTGGTTAAGTAAGAATTTAACTATATTTTAAAAAATCCTCGAGAGACTAGAAGATTATAAATAGTAGTTTAGTAGTTTTTTGTGGGTTGTGAGACTATAAGGTTTAGGTCCCCCCCCCCCGTTTCTTAATATTATTAAAATGATTTCTATGGCTTAACATATGATAGACATGCATTACTTCAGAATCAGAAAAACAAAACATCAAATACTTCTAATCTAAGAAAACAACCCATTTGTAAATCACAAAAACCAGAGGACAGTGTACTTTTGAATAGGGTCCCAAATATGATCCCAATAATATCAAGACAGAAAACTAGTAGTGAGTCCTTAATAAAAAAAAAAATAGGAGGCTTCAAAAAGCTCATAAAAAAACAGAGTTAAAATATGAGTTTATTTTGGGCTAGGAGGTGGCATGGTGGTTAAGGCACTGGATCCCACATGGCTAACTATGCAATTCAAGTCCCAGACCCGGCAGCCTGAAAAACACCCCAGGCATGTGTGCATGCATGTCCAAAATCCCATGAAGAGAATGGAGAAGATTGCAGTGTGACCATCCCATCCTGGAGGGGTGTTTTCTCACTTTTTCTCTGTCTGTTTTTCTGTCTCTCTCTTCAGCGAGTGCATGTGCCCTCTGGGAAAACAAATTAACATAAATTTAAAAATAAACCTTTAAAAAAATATGAGTTTGGGGCCAGCAGATGGCAAGGTGGTTAAAGGCACTGGACTGACTGTGGTTCAAGTCCTGAACCAGGCGGCTTGCCTTCTCACTTTCTCTCTCTCTCTGGCTCTGTCCCTCTCTGGCCAAATTAAAATAAATAAATGAAATTGGGACCAGCAGTTAGCGTAATGGCTATGTCGCTGGACTCCCATGTAGTCAACAGTGGTTTGAGTCCTGGACCCAGTGGCTTAAACTCACGCCGGGCATGTGCGTGCGTGTGCCCAAGATCCTGAGAGGAGAATGGAGGAGAAGGGATTGCGGTGTAGCTATCCCCCCTGGGGGGTGATTTCTTGCTTTCTATCTCTCTGTCTCTCTCTGTCTTTCTGGCGAGTGCATGTGCACCATAGCAAAAACTGCTCCAAAAAAGAAAGAAAGAAAGAAAGGAAGAAAGAAAGAAATGAATAAAGTTAAATAAAATAATTCTTTTTAAAAAAATGAATTTATTTTTAAAGTGCAAAGAATTTGAAATGCATACAGTTTTCATAATATATATTTTCATGAACTTTCTGAAAACCTCTCCTATAAAAGAAAAAAACTTAAAAAAGCAATTATAAATACTTATTTTTTAAAAGATGTATTTATTTTTAATTTTATTTATTATCATTATTCTTCCATTTTGAACAGAGAGAGACAGACAGAAAGGGAGAGTAAGAAAGTAAGCCGCCTGGTTCAAGACCTGAACCATGGTAGGCCATGTGGGAGTTTGGCTCTTCAAACATCATGCCACTTGCTGGCCCCAATTATAAATACTTCTAACAAAGGTCTAGAGAGTAGAAATTCTATAATAAATCAGATGTAAACAGTCATCTATTTTTAAGCATCTAAATAGTCTTCTTTTGTAGACAGGGTAGGCAGGAAAGGCCTTTTTTAAACAATAATAGAAAAATGCATGTGTTCCCTGTCTTCCATGAACTGATAATCTACTAGAGGAGATAAGTAAGCTGTCTTGTTATATACTTGTAACAAGAAAAACTGTGAAATATTCCGGAAGAAGTATGCTAAAGGAGCAAAGAATAAAAACACTATGCTGGGAACTCAGAAAGGCTTTTACAGGCGTTGTAGCTCCTATGCTGGATGAGTTTGAAGGATGAGTGAGCTTTTTTCTTTTGTGAAATTTTGACAGATGACAATGTTAAAAGCAAAGGCTAAAGAGGAACAAAGCAATGAAAGTACCAGGAATGTGGTGGATGACCAAATCAGAGCTACTTCTGTAAATATCCCTTTGGCAATAACCAATTTCCCTTCGCTGATTCTGCACACCAAGGGTCCTTCGTACCTGTCATCTGGTCTCGTGAGAAAAGCAGGAGCGGGGGCTCTATGCAGATCTCTGGATAGGTGTACCTCCCACTGTACATTAATAACGCTGCATGTGGATTTACAGATCAGCCTCCAGAGAGTTTGGTTAGTGAGAATAGGTCCCCTAGAGTCTGATTACCCCTGAAATCACTTGGAAAATGGTTTCTGCCCATGCGAAACTGAGAGGTTACACTATCTGAATCTATGAAACAATAAGGCAGGTTTTACCGATTGCAGAACAAGGGTCAAATATGCTTGGGCAGTAGGATAGTGGGTGGAGAGAACTTAAAAACCACTAACCTCTCAAAAGAAGTAGGAAACTGACAAGCAATAACAGGTGTTGTGTCCTCCAGGCCTTGTGGAAGAAAAGCCTATAGGAGCCCACCCCAGCTGTTAAGAAAATCAACAACAGAAAAGGCTAAGGTTCTTACCTACTATTTTGAGTATGTGTGTTGGTGGTGATGAAACTATTAATATTAATGCATCAGCCAAAACAAGTTAGAGATGAGACACGCGCAAGTGAGTACTAGAGGAGGAAATGAGCCCTTGGCAGGTGAGAAGTTGGTGAGGCAAATCTCTTAGAGGTGAGTGGGTAATTAAGAGCAAAGATCTGATTATGTAGAAAAGGAAGGTGCTGGATAAAGCAATCAGTATATAATGTGAAAATTAGTGGACATATTGAATAGTCTTGAAAAAGACTGCAGAGACAAATTAAGTCCTGTAAAAATCACTCTCTCACACACATAAACTCACAAAATAAAACAAGCTTTTTTGTTTTTTAGGTTTTTGCCATAGGGCATGTGTGCTTACAGGAAAGATACAGTGAGAGGGAAAGTGAGAAATCACCCCCTCGTGGGAATGGCCATGCCACAATCCCTTCTCCTCCTGGGATTTTGGGCATGCACCCAGAGTGATTCTCATGTCACCAGGTCTGGGACTTGAACCAGAGTCAGCCACGTGGGAGTCCAGCACCTTAACCACTAGGCCACCTTCTGGCCCCTAATAAGACAAGCTTTTTATTTAAAAAAAAAAAAAAAAAAAAAAAAAAAAAAAAAAAAACCAGCAGATGGCATAATGACTACGTTGCTGGACTCCCATTTAGTTGACTGCAGTTTGAGTCCCGGACCTGGTGACTTTAACTCACGCCTGGCATGTGTGTGTGCATGCCCAAGATCCAGGAGGAGAATGAAGGAGAAGGGATGGCAACGTGGCCATCTCCCCTAGGGTGATTTCTCGCTTTCTGTCTGTCTTTCTGACAAGCGCAGGCGCCCTATAGCAAAAACCTCTAAAAAAAAAAAAAAAAAAAAGAGAATAAGAACTATACAAAGCACTTCAGTGCTTAAAAACCTCAATTCTGGCTCAGTGGTTCAAAAACAGACCTGCTGGGACCAGCAGGTGGTGCGGTGGTGTGGTTAAGGTTGCTGACCTCCCACATGGCTGACCATGGTTCAAGACCTGGACCTGGCAGCTTGCTTTCTCACTTCCCCTTTCTCTCTCTGTCCTCTCTGGTCAAATTTAAATAAATAAATAAGTAAAGTTAAATAATTCTTTTTTAAAACAAAGAAAAAAAACCAGACCTGCTGTAAGAGGAGAGTTAAGATCCTAAGTGTGGGCTAGCAGGTGGTATAACAATTAAGGTTCTGGGTCCCACATGGTCAACTCTGTGGTTCAAGTACTGGTCTCAACAGCCTGAAAACATGCCAGGTATATTTGCATGTCTACCCCAAATCCCAAAAGGAGAACGGAGGAGAAAGGATTGCAGCATGACCATCCTCCTTGCGGGGTGATTTCTCACTTTCCTTTCTTCTGTCTCTCTCTGGAGAGCACACAAATACTGACAAAAACCTAAAACAAAAATAATACGAAAATAAATAAGAATGGGTTATACACAGAAAATGTTACTATCCTAAACCTGACTATAATTATTAAATGATTTAGAAACAAAGTAGAGAGGTATTTTATAGTCCACCTACTCTACCCAGAGAAACAAGAGGAAAGTTGGGGGAGGGAGAGTGGCTGTAAAGAAGCAAGGCAGATACACTTTCACTCCTCCTGGAAGACTCCTAGAGAAGAAACATAGTACTAGCCTAGACACTGCTACAATTATTACATTATCTCCCGCTCAAAGGAAAAGGCTATTTTTGAGTCCATCTTTCCCTGAGAAAGAGATGAAAGATTAAGAGTTAGAAAAAATAAGGCAGATATGTTTTCACTGCTCTTGAAAATTCAGGAGAGCTGAGAAAGCTAGATACATATTCTAAACAAATTAATGTTATATTTAACGTCATTTAATTCTACCATACAGCAAGAAAAGGAGGTTTATTTAAATAAACTGGTGTTGCCACAATTGGTTACTCAGAATGAAATAAGTTGTATTTCCCCCACCTCACATGACAATTATGAAAATATGCCAGCTGAACCAAAGATCCAAAAGCAAAAATAAATAAATGAAAATATTAGAAAAAATATAAAGAAGATTAGGTTCAGCAAGTAAGCCTAGAAGCCATTAAGAAAAGTCTGAGTTTGGGGACCAGAAGGTGGTATAGTGGTTAAGGCGCTGGACTTCTGCATGGTCAACCACAGTTCAAATTCCAGACCTGGAGGTTTGAAACTCACGCCGGACATACGTGCGTGCGTGCCCAAAATCCCGAGGAGAATGGATTGTGGCATGCCCATTCCCTGCAGGGTGATTTCTCACTTTCTGTCTCTCTGTCTCTTCCATAACTATAGGGGGAGAAAAAAAAAATCAAAAAAAGCCTGTGTTCTGATCACATAAAAGCTCTCTATCCTGGGCCTGGAGTATTCAGAGAGGTCTCTAGTCATAGAGAGTTGAGAGCTGTCCCCTGCAGGTCAGCCTCACAGAGTGTAGTGTTACCACTATATCGCCATCCTTCCCCCTTAAAATTTTATCTTTCTGTATGGCAAAGCCATAAACAAAGTCAAAAGACAAATGAGGGGCCAGGAGGTAGCACAGAGGCAAAATATGATGCTTTCTGAAGCTAACCCACAAGGGAAGGTTTTGGGTTCAGGTCCAGAGATGTCCTTAGTACAGTGGGCACCTACACGCTCATGATATGGGGTTAAAATTTGGGGAGGATCTCAACCCTGTTGAAGGTTCCGTCTCTCTTTGTCTCTCTCTCGCTCATAGAAAAAGAGAATAATCTTACAAAAGACCACTGAGGGAAAGTAATTGCAACACACACTAGCTAGGTAAAGAGTTAATATCTGGGGCCACTGGGTGGCGTGGTGGTTGAGGCTGTATGGGACTCCCATACAGCGAACTGCAGCTCAAGTTCCAGATCTGGCAGCTTGCTTTCTCTCTCTCTCCCCCATCTCTGGTCAA
The DNA here is from genome assembly GCF_000334495.1 of Tupaia belangeri chinensis. Lineage (NCBI taxonomy): Eukaryota > Metazoa > Chordata > Mammalia > Scandentia > Tupaiidae > Tupaia > Tupaia belangeri. The sequence continues at coordinate 568,833 of NW_006207460.1, read as the reverse complement.
ATTTAAATAAATAAATAAATAAATAAATGTTAAAAAATAAAATAATTCTTAAAAAAAGAGTTAATATCTGTATACAGAACTTGTACAGAGTGATAAAGACAATTCTCATTTTTTCAAATGAGGATATGGTATGTATAAATAACAACAACAAAAGTAAAGACCAATACATAAAGAAAAAGACTACTAATCATGAAAATGCTAGCTATTGGGGCCAGCAAGTGGCATGATGGTTAAGGGCACTGAACTCCCACGTGGCTGACCACAGTTCGAGTCCCAGACTTATAGTTTACTTCTGTCTCTCACTTTGTCCCTCTTTGGTCAAATTAAAATAAATAAGTAAATAAATAAATAATTATTTTAAAAAAGAAAAGAAAATGCTAGATATTATTTTTCATTTATCAGATTGGCAAAAATGAAAAAGACTGATGACACCAATGATGTCAAGTGTGAAAGAAAACAACCACTACATGCATTATTAATGGGAGTGTGAAATGCTATAATCTTACTGTAAAATAACCTGGCATTACCTAATAAATAAGAAATACATACACTCTTGACCCTAGTAATCCCACCTCTAGAGAGCAAAACTACAAAAATAAAATCAGAATTAAATAACGATGTGTGTGTGTTCACATACAAACACACGCAAACACATGCATACATATATTAATAGCAGTATTGTTAGCAATGCTAAAAAAACTTTAAATAACTTGAATGTCCATTAAAAGAGGAATAATTGAATAAATTATAGTACATCCATTCTATAAAATATAATTATAAAAAATGATGAGTAATATCTATAGGTATTGATGCCCATGGTATATATTATTACATGTGTGTGTGAGGGGAAGCAGGCTGCAGATATTATGCAGTACGATACCATTTACTAAAAAAAGACCCGTTGTATATGGATGGATGTTCTCCTATTTTTTATACTAGTGTCAAGTAGTAAGTGACAGTTAGTGGAGGGTGGAGATTGCTAGCTTTTCACATGTGTATACGCACGTGCGCGCGTGCGTGCACATTTGTTTGACACTTTGCAAATTTTAAGTTTTGTTTTTATAACAAAAAAAAGGAAAATCCATGCTTTTTTATCTGTGTGTTTATTTGCTGTACCCACATATGTGAAGATCCCAGTATCTGCAACTTACATGAATCAAAAATGATTGAGAAACACAAAGAAAACACTGATTTAGGAAGGAAGAGCTAGCATAAGAAATCCATTAAACTAATTCTGTAATGGAATTTTCTCTTGACATAAAAGGCCTTTTGAAACACAAATAAAGTTACTATTCCATGAAGGTGGGGGGAGTGCTGTTGTCCTATCTTGGCTAAAAATTTCAGTAGTTACTTGTCAGAATAGCTTTGCTGGTGAAGATGCCCACCTTTAAACCCTTCTCAACAAGACTTCCAATCAAAAGGATCCTGATTTTTTTTCACATCTCACCTTAAGGTAGCACATGGCTTTGGTATTGTTTCAAAAAAAGAAATGTCATTAAATAAATCAGTACTACATATTGAAGGACTTCTGGATCAAAAAGTATTTGGAAAGATACTACTGGAGCCTAAAATTGAGAAGAGCATTCTCAATCACTTCAGAAACTCATTCATCCAACCCTCAATTACTCATCCTTAACAGGGGGCGCCCTGCTATGCATTACTCAAAACCAAGCATGCCTGAAAACATCTTAAACATAACTGAATGAAAATCTGCCCAATCACAGGCCAGCTGCTTGCAAACTCCACCCTTGAGTACAGGAAGAACACTTTTGATTGGAGGACAGTTGTGTTTACTACGGTGTGTGGTTCATATTGGAAAGGTCTACATGCCCAGGATCCAAAGGAAATCTCTTTAATGAAAAAGCCAACAGCCAGTTTAGATCCTAAACTAGTTATTGCCACTAACAGAACTTCAACCTAACAATAGCAATTCTTGAGCAATTTTGCAAACTGGTGAAAAAAAATCTAAAGAATCTGAGTTTTGTTGTGACTGTTTTCTCATCCATGTTCCTGGATATACATATAAGCATGTATGTATTCATTCTCAAAACCCGAGCTTGCCTTTCTTTACTTCTGTATTCCATACACCCCCAGAGAAGACCTCAACACAGTTGTAATGTTCACTTTGCTTTAATGTTCAAGAATCATGGCAACTTTTTATTTGGCTTGAGAACACAGTTCCATGGAACGAGTGGTAAAATTATTTATTAATAGTTTAGTAGGTGTCCAGCATCTCAGTGAGTTTCAAAAATGTCTGCCCTTAGGGAATCCCAGTAAACAAAGTGAATTGGGTAGCCATTTCAGGTGCAGAGTTCATTAGCAATTCATCCAATGTAGGAAACCACCATTGAAGAACCAGAAAATGAAATTCCAACTGAAAAGCGAGGGCAGACCTGGCTTTAGGTCAAAGTAGGAATATAATGGTGGATCTTAAGTATGTTTTGCCTCCAGGGGGGTAGTGAATTACCATTCTGAGAGGGACACCTCTCCCTCATCCCAGTCATCTTTTAAAGAAAGCGCAGAGGCTTGTAGCTCCAAATCCCCCTCTTAATCATCATCCCTACCCCCTTATATTCCTGGTATCTTTTTACAAATTCGCCCCCCTGAAGGCTCATAAATGTCCTAGCAGCCTTTTTTATACAGCATGGAGAAAGATCAAAGCAAGCGAACTGAAGCAGCAGAAGCAAAGCCTAAGCCAGCCACAAGCCAAACACCCAACCTGTTTATCTGGAAAAAGACAACCTAACATTTTATCAACAGGAAGAAAAATGAACATCAGAAACCATTTCTTCCAAATCTTACAAAAATACGTTCACATTTTTAGTGAATAAAATACCTGCAGGATCAAGTTCAACAAGAAAATTTACCTTTTGCCTGCTGATCTATTATTATATTCCAAAAGGAGTCCCCCCTCACCCCCATTTTTCACAGTCTTATCTCACCAGCGAAGCTATCGGAATGGGGAACTAGAGGCTTTTTAAAACTCAAAGACAATTTTGCCGCCACATTAACAAAAATAACACATCATGGTCTTGAATGCCGGTTAAGTTCTATTACCGAACAACTTTCATCACAAAATACATCAAGACGAACATTCAAATGCGGCCAAACCCCAACACATAGTTTCAAAACAAAACCTCTCCCAACGCTGGGGGAGTAGCCGAGCAGGGAGCAAAAAAGCACCACCCAGCAGCCGTATTCCGCTACTAAGACGGATCGCAAACTTAACAGGTACAACTGCAGCTCCTGTCACCCGGAGCGCAAACAGAAGGGAGCCCCAGCCAGAACCGAGAGCTAGCCTTTCTGGAGACCGCCAGGGCGAGCCCGGCTCAGACAAGGAGGAAGTAACTGCCAGATAAAAAAAGCCCCGAGCAGCTCCAACTGCAGCCTCTGTGCCTCCCACAACTGCCCACATTCCCGCCCCACTCGGGGCTCCGGGAGGGAGGGAACAGGGAGCAGGTTTCCCAGGAGAGGCTGGGGACCACAGGTCCGCGTCTTTGAGGAGGCAGCGGCAGCACC
>NW_006207460.1:560188-564732 GCF_000334495.1 Tupaia belangeri chinensis | reverse complement strand
CCGGCGCCGCGCAGCGCCCCCCGTGGCCGGGAGCGGAGTCGCAGCTCGGGCCGGGCACAGCGCCCCCCGCGCTCTGGAGCGGGATGGCAGCCCTGGGCCCCTTGCAGCGCTCCGCCCCAACCTCCCCGAGGCCTGCAGTGCCCCCTGCGGCTGGGAGGGGAATTGCAAGCTCGGCCGGGGTGGGGAAGTGGGCGGGCCCTCAAGTCCCCCAAGTCAGTGTTCCTGGTCCCAGTCTTCCTTGAGGGTGTCCCATATCTGAGGCGGCTTTGGCTTACCCACCTCTGACACTGAGTTATTTTATGGGGGAGGGGTGCTGAGGGACACGGTACCTAGAAGTGAGTGACTCCAATACCCCATTTATTTCTTATCCTGAAAATAAGAGATACTCTTGTCATCTTTTAGAAAACATTCTCCCTATTGGTCCATGGAACAAAATCCTTCATTCTCATTGGTCCATAACGGTAATATACTATTCTATATTGCCAGTACTTTATAGGTTCCTTTCCAACTGGCCAATGTATTACATCCATTAAATGTGATAATGCTACTCTTTCCATTGGCTGAAGGCCAATGTGTCTAACATCTTGATGTTTTGCATTAAACCCATGAGCTTCTTCCCCTTCCTAGTCTTCCAATGTGTTAAGTGTGTTTCTCTACTCAACTTTTTAGGGGAATTAGAAAGAGCCCAGCTGTAGAGATTCTCTTCCCTGATTCAGTAGCACCTCATCTTAACCCTGGAAATAGTAGAGATGGGAATAAAATCCAGTAACTCTTATGTGAATTCATTCAATACAGGTGTGGGAGACAGATACTTCCTGATAGGCAAAGGTTAGCCTAAATCATTTCACGTTGGTTATGTTAGACTAGCATGTTCCATGGCTTCATGGATGTAGATACTGAACACATACAATCGAGAAAGAGTCTAATAATAACCCATGACTATTGCTCAAAAAAGGGCCTATTTCTTTCATTGACCTGCCCCCACAGACAGGAGAGGTAGCTGGTACTTTCTCCGAGGCTTCTGTGCCTACCCAGTTATCTCCCGTTCATACCTTTGTCTACACCCTTGACCTACTTTTCTTGTAGAAAAGGCTGGGTGTGGGAGGGGCAGGAGGAGAAAATAAAACAACTACTGACTTTAGAAAAAGTACAAAAATATCTAGGGAAGTCATTCTAGAACTGACTAGAGCACCAAGGGAACATTCTCTTCTCCTACCTTGTTACTAACATCTTCCATAGCCAATCTGGGACCTGACTCAATGATTTTCTGGGCTGAGAGACATTTCTTAAAGCACATGACATGTATGTTTTAGTTAGTAGGAAGGAAACAAAGGTAAACCTATACAAGACCTATCTGTCTTGCAGCTTTTCTATCAAAAATATCTGCTAGGATTTTTCTCCCATATGGGGCTTTAATTACAGTCCCAGTGTTCAAAGCTGGTTTCTCACAGCATGAGAGAGAAATGTGCTTGAGCTCAGGGATGAGAAAAGCAAAGGTTAAACTCATTCAACAAATATGGCAGGCACTTTTCAAGTGCCAGGAAATGGCCAAAGTGTCAGAGACACAACACTGAATAAAATAAAACCCTTACCCTCATGGAGTTTACATTCTTTTCCTACACTAGAAGGATATCAGGAATGAAAAATGAAATCACGCTTGGCCTCAAAGAAAATAAACGGCAGAAAAACCTAACAAAAAAATTTTCAAAAGAAAGGAAAAAAGGAGGACAAACGTTAGATGCTCAAACGTTGCTCCTGCTCAAACAGTAGGTGAAACAAAACAAGTTTTAAATAAAGGGGCGGGGGAGCTGTAATTCTAAGCTTCTTTAACCACATGTCACTGCCCTACCACACCCCCACTGGCCCTCCTTTGTTTCCAGGACACATGACAACCCCCACTTTTTCTAGCATATATTTTATCACAGTTTCCTGTTCCAGGTAGTCAAGCCAATCCTTGACTCGTCTTCCTGCACACTGCATTGGTATTCAATGATGAGTGCCACCGATTTGAACAGGAAACTAGGACGTAGGCTAAGCAACTTGACTCTTCTTGCCGCCTGGCAAGTCAGCACTACAACTGGTAAAGAAAGGCTAAGCCTTAGGGACAGACGCTCCTGCCTGGATCTCTAAGCAACTACACTTCACCCACACACATTGGAAGAATGTTAACATAGGGAGAAGAAAGGGTGGGATAGAAAGGCCTAGAGAGAAAGAGTAAGCCACACAGCTTCTTTCAGCAAATGAACACTCCAAGAAGAAGCATAATGGAAAATACCCTTCTCTTCTAGGACAAAAGAGAGCTTTGCTATGAGATTATTTTCAAAAAGTGATATTAGGATGGAGAAATTGTCTAGGTCTTTGGAATCTAAATTCTGATGACTATAGTTTTATCTCTTCAAGACAAAACATGTGAAAATTCTTAAGAAAGGGATTCCTGATCGTCTCCCAGCCTACCTTCTCCCCATCTCCCAAAACCTACAAACCAATCTAGACAAGTTCCTGACTGCATCAGGCATTTCTCAGGGATCTGGGATGTTTTAACACTTGACTTCAATCTGCTGGAAGTGAGCGTGACAGCGGGAAAGAGGAGACAGGTATTAAGTGCCAGGGAAACAGACCAGAGTGCCAGAAATAACAAAGGCCTTAGCAGAAGCCTGGGCCATAGGAAATGATCTGCTATGGCCACAGCAAGTGACCTAGGGCCAGATGCTGCCTTGCTTGAAAGGCCTAGCCATGTCTTAGGGGAAGGGACGGGAGCAGTTAGGTGGCCTTCACACTGCTTCCTCCTTGCCTTTCTTTGTGGTAAAGGGAAAAAGACACTGTAATACACAAAGTTGCTTGGGAAAATGGATTATTCTAATAAAACTTTATTTTTTCAAACACAGCCACAGAGGCAGAACCTCATGTTTAACACACACAGACTTATGGATTTTTTTTTAATATAAAACAAAGTTTACGAAAATTGTTTTTCCACTTTTTGTGTTTGAAATCCCATTAGCACAGGGACTTTGGCAGCAGGTGGGAGTGAAGGGCAGCTAGGGCTGCCACTGGGCAGTCACCAAGCACAGAGGAGAGCACCAGCCTGGGAGTGGCTTCACTCACACACGCAGGAATACTCACCTACTGGCCAGCCACACCACACACACAGCACAGATGCAGACGTCTACCCAGCGTCAGCCATGAGCCCTGGAGGTGTGCTCCACTCTGGGTAAGCCCAATATGTGAAAATCCAAATAGTCAAAACAGCTAAAGTTAGAGGGAGGTTGCTTGCTTTACGAAAGAAGCAATCATAGGCTGCTTTTAAATGGTCAGCAGTCCAAATGCATCAAAAAATAGCATTTGGTTTACACAGAACTGCTAGAACAGATCTTTTGTGTAAAGCAAAATGAACCACGTCTTGAAAAGGCTTGTTCCAGGGCCACGGGTACTTAGATTGGAAAGCAAGATGATAATTCTGACTAGCTTAACTTTCCAGACTTAAAGTAATGGAATTAAAATGCAATAACTATAGACCTTCTCCCCTAAGGATGGTGCCCTAGGGCTTTAGAGAACCCAGGATAGAGGCAGTTACTGCCCTCACTTATTCAGCTTAGGGCCTGCAGAGACCCTCTTGGCACGGCCAGTGGCCTGTGGGAACCTGGCACAGCCAATCTGCAGCAGAGAGCCTAGGGGGTGAGGATGCCCCAGAAGAGAAGCTGGCACCAGGGAAATCATGGCCTGAAAAAGAAGAAGGGCCAGGGGAGGAATGAAATAAGGATGGGTAACTCTTGGGCTCAGTTTCCCTGGATTCTCCAGAGAGTCTCTCTCAGGCCCTTAGAGACCAGGTAGCCCAGTGGTAATACATAGTAACTAGCCAGGAGACAGGGAGGAGCCCAGGAAGGATAGAGCTTCAGTCTCTGACCCTCAGAGACTCAAAAGACATGGCCGCCTCCTCTGGAATGGAGGTGAGGTGATGGAACCATCACTGATGCTCCTACCTGACATGTGGGAGACCTAGGAAATATCAGGTTCAATTCTATGAGGAAGAAAACATAGACGTTAGTCTTCTTCCTTGACATGAAGAATTGGTTCCTAAGACACTCTAGATATTGAAGAGAAAAACGCCCTTCTTGTAATAAACAGAAAGGACAGGTCCAATTTGGTCATGCAGGGTCTAACCAAAACTGGACAAAGCCTCGGAGGCAATTGTGGCAGCAGCTTCACTATGCATTTCCACGGGTGCCAGCCCTACTGGGGTACCTGCAGGCCTTAACCTCATCACTGCAGCCAATGGGACATGCTGCCCTGGCTCAACTTGAGAAACAAAATAGGAAATTCAATCCAACAACAACAAACTCCCAAATGCTTCTCGCAGTCTTTGCTTTACACATTCTCAGCCAATCCCTCAGTGAGCCAACCTCCCTGTGGTCTCTTAGGACCAATTAGAGGCAAATAAACATTTCCTGGCAGAAGTGGAAGACAAGCAAACTATTAAATGCTGAACACCCCTTCCTCTTTCTCAAGCAAGGCAGAGAGTCTGGGCCTGGATCTTTTAAGTAAAAGAT
>NW_006207460.1:479993-559830 GCF_000334495.1 Tupaia belangeri chinensis | reverse complement strand
CTGACGTAAGTTCACTCATATCTGCTAGAGACCAAATGCCACTTCTGCTGTGGCAGGTCTGCCTCAATACATGCTGGGGACCAAAAACAGGGCCCTCCTACCTTGTCTCTGACATGGAAGGTCAGAGGATGAGGAGAAAGGGGTCTCCCAGTAAAGAAAAGAGAGATGTACCCCTTCAACCTTGCCTCAGTTGCCAACATGTGTTTGCATCTATGCAGAGAGCAAGAGAGGCAGGTTGTAGACAGCCTCGACAATCTGATGAGAAAAAAAGGCCAGCTCAGAATAAATGCGGTGACCCCCTACCCCATAGCCCCTAACACTAGATCTCTCTAGTGGGGAGGGGATGGGGCTGAGCAAACGACCCTCAGTTGTGGTCACAGAACGTAAAAAACCCTGCTATATCCCGAAACGGAATCCTTTGCAGAGTCAGTGATACTATGGATCATAAGCCTGGTTCTAGAGCTATTTAGAAAAAAGGAAAATTTGGTACCCTCCTCTGACTCCTTGAACAAGCCTGCTGTCCCGTAAAAATTCAAGATCCTGGGGGTTTCATGATGCTCTGCTGTTAAGGAGCAATTGCCTTCCTTCCCTAAGGCTACGCAAACACACAGTTCCTCAAGTATACTCCCATGCACGCACACACTCTCACACAATTTTTCTGAGGAGGCTGACTGAACCCCCCACCCTGGCCAAATTCTAAGACACGAGTGCCCTTTGAAGCAAAGGGGCTAGTGAAATTCCCCGAGCTGGGGTCCGCAGACCCCTTCCTTCCCTGCCCATTGCTCTCTCGGTGGCAGGGATACTCACACTCAGGGCCGCCATGGGAAGGGTCTGCTCTGGGGCTGTCCCTCCCGCCACCAGCTCCGTTTATCTTGTCCCGGCCAGTCTCTCGGCATGGTCGAGCTTGCTGGAGCGAGAAGATTTCCGGCTGCCCTGAGTCGGAGCCCTCCACTCACCCCCATTCCCAGGCTGGGCCCCCAGCCTTGGGGCCTCGACACTTGTTAGTAGCCATAAGAGAGTCAGTCTGTGTGGCCCCAGGAAATAGCCTCAGTTTTTAGTTCTCCTCAATCAGATTCAAGTCCAGATCCCCAAAGTCCTGCTGGCACAGTGTCCGCTTGTTCAGGGCCTGCCGCCCCCACCGCACAGACCCCTCCTCCTCCTCTTCACTTTCACTCAGCACCTGGGAGGAACCCCCAATGGGGCTGCAGGAAGCAGAGAGGGGTGGAGGGCTACAGGCCATGAACCACGGTGGAGAGATGCTGCTGCCTTCTCGAGCTGTTTCTTGGAGACTGAGACCTCCTGAGTAGGGTTTCTGCCAAACAAACAACAAAGTTAAAAAGACAAATAAAGAGACTAACTTCCCAGAACATCTTAAGATGTATTTCAAAGTGTATCTCTCAGTTACACTGGAAGCAGGAATCCTAGGTTTTAGGGTGAAGTTTGTAAACTCTGATAAAATTTGGCAAATTGAGTGTACATGCACATTTCTCTGAGAAAAGAGCCCATAGTTTCCATCATATGTGGAAATAGAAACTCATTTAACAGCTCAATGCAGGGAGGAACATCATCTGCTTGTTTCGTGGCTGGGTACTACCAGTGCCTAGTCAGAGTCAAGTACACAGCAGGTATCTGATAAATGTTTGCTGACCGGTGGGATGATGGTATGAATAACAGCAAATTATCTGAGCAGTCTGTGACAAAGTGGTCTAGAAAGACTAGGAAGAGAGTGGACAAGTACACACAACAACTGCACTCACATTAGGGAGTAAAAACAAATTTTTGAACAGATGAATGATGCAGCTTAAGCCCTCACGGACCCACTTGAAGTAGTGATGGGCAAGTGGCAAACCCAGCCTCAAGTACAAGGAGAGGGGGCACTGAAGATAGGACTTTCTGGCTTGTGCACTCTCGGAGAAGAGGGAAAGTACTTCTGGCAGGAGAAACCCTGTTGGAAGGTTTAGTAACATAATATGTCCAATACCCCCAGGACAGGAGTTTCACAGGATGGGAGACTTGTGGCACTAAAACTATGACAGTCTCCGAACCAGCATGGTAGGTCACCTTAGCAAACTCCAACCAAAGAAGAAACACTCCAGGGCAGGCCCTGCCAGGAGGGTGTGGAATTATGAGATAGCTCAAGAGTAGAAATCCTCCTTCCCACCACCTCCAACTCCATCCAAGTTCCCCTAATCTTGCTGGTCCCACCTGATTCATCTTGTCAAAGTCCAAAGAAGGCCGCAGACGCCGGGGGTCCTCCTCGTGCCGCCGCTTGACCCCGGTTTTGCGGGCATCCAGATCACAAGGCTGTGAGCGGCTTCGGGGAAGATTGCGGAGACCTCGAGGTCGCCAGGGCAGCTCTGGGGAGGATGCCGGGGAACTCCGGGCAGAGGGCAAGAAGCGGTTTGCCTGTGGACCCAGGCTGGGTGACAGAGAGAAGCGACGCTGGGGTGGGCAAGGTGACAGGGACTCAGCATCACTCTCCCAGGAGCCACTTTGAGGGGAGGCAGCAGAAGGTTGAGAAGAATCTTGGGCCAGGGCCAGGCTGAAGAAAGGAGGGCTGTAGGGTCTGTGGGCTGGAGCGCATTGCGAAGAGGCACTGGGAGCTTGGAGGAACCTGAGGCTGGAGACCCGCTTCGGGGGGCTCTGGTGAGGCACCTGCGGCCCACCCCCTCCACCACTGCTCCGGTGCTTGATGGGAGTCCACAGCTTGGAGGGGGCGGGCCGCCACACTGGCTGCCAGCGAGACAGGTCCACGGGCACTGAGAGTGAGCGGCAGTGCCTCTTGGATGGAGGGGCAGGGGGCACAGGAAGCTTCTCTGGGTCTGGGGGCTCAGGGCTTAGGACTTGGGAGAGGGGCTGCTCCTGTGGGGAGCTTTCCCGACTGGGTGGTCTGAGGTGCAGGCTCAAGCCTGATGGGTGGTAGCTGAGGTTGAGGCTGTCCTGGAACTCGGCACAGGAACAATGGGGCAGGCCCCTCCAGGAAGCACCTTCTGGAAGGCATTTATAATAAAAAGAATATTAAAAATAGCTAACATTTTAAAATAAAGCTAACATTTTAAAATAACTTAACAGGGAACCAGCAGTTAGCATAATGGCTATGTCGCTGGACTCCCACGTAGTTGACTGCGGTTCGCTTCCCGGACCCAGTGGTTTAAAACTCACGCTGGGTGCGTGTGCGTGCGTGCCCAAGATCCCAAGAGGAGAATGGAGGAGAAGGGATTGCAGCATGACCATCCCCCCCAGGGGGGATTTTTCGCTTTCTGTCTCTATGTCTCTCTCTGTCTGTCTGGCGAGCGCACGCGCCCTATAGCGAAAAAACCTCTCCAAAAAAAAGAAAAAAAAATTAAAATAACTTAACAAATGTCACACAATGTACTGAGTACTTTATATGGGATTTCCCCAAACCTCGTGAGGTAGTTATCATTTCATAGATGAGAGAAGTTTAATAATGTGCCCAAAATCATGTAGAAATCGAGGGACTAATCTAGCATTCAATCCCAGGCTGTTTGATGCCAAGGTTAGGTTTCTTTTTTTTTTTTTTTTTTAATTGCCAGAGGGTGCACACACTGCCAGAGAAAGACAGAGAGACAAACAGAGAGGAAGAGGGATAGGAAGAAAGCACCTCCCAATGGGGTGAGGTCACGCTGCGATCTTTTCTCCTCCATTTCTCCATCCTGTTGGGCTCTTGGGCAAGCAAGCACATTTGCCTGGTGTGTTTATCAAGCCACCAAGGCCAGAATTCGAACTGCAGTCAGCCATGTAGGATTTAGATTCTTTAACCTCTAGACCACAGGGCTGGACCAAAGTTAGATTTCTTTCTTTTTTTTTTTTTTTTTGAAGAATTATTTATTTATTCAATTTCATTTTGTTTTAGTTTTTAGAGATTTTGCTATTGTGCAAGTGTGCTCGCTGGAGAGACAGAGAGACAGAAATCAAGAAATCACCCCCCAGGGGAATGGCCATGCCACAGTCTCTTCGCCTCCATTCTCCTCTTGGGATCTTGGGCACATGTGCCCAGAGTTTTAGGCTGCCGGGTCCAGGACTCAAACTGCTGTCGACTATGTAGAAGTCCAGCGACATAACCATTATACCATCTGCTGGTCCCAATTTCATTTGTTATTATTCTTTTTAAATTTGACCAGAGAGAGACAGAGAGAGAGAAATGGAAAGTGAGACCATTAGGCCGGGGTCAACCGGCAGCCAGCCATGTGGGAGTCTATTACCCTCAACCACCACACAACCTGCTGGCCCCTCTTTTTTTTTTTTTTTTTTAAGAGACATATTTGATATAGTGCACATGTGCTTGCCAGAGGCACAGAGAGAGAGAGAGAGAAATTGAGAAATCATCCCCTGGTGGGATGGCCACGCCACAATCCCTTCTTTTCTTGGAATTTTGAGCACAGATGCACAAAATCCTGGAGTGAGTTTCAAGGTATTGGGTCCGGGACTCGAACCATGGTCAGTCATGTAGAAGTATAGTGCCACAAACACTACCTGCTGGTCCCCAAAGTTAGATTTTCTTTTTTTTCATTAAAGAATTATTTTATTTAACTTTATGTATTTACTTATTTTAATTTGACCAGAGAGAGAGAGAAAATGAGAAAGCAAGCCACCAGGTCCGGGACTTGAACCACAGCCAGCCATGTGGGAGTCCAGAGCCCCAACCACCACACTACCTGTCAGTCCCGTGATTTCTTTTTTTTTTTAAGAATTATTTAATTTATTCATTCATTCATTTAAATTTGACCAGAGAGAGACAGAGAGAGAGAGAGAGAGAGAGACAGAGAAAAAGTTAGAAAGCAAGCCACCAGGTCTAGGACTCGAACTGTGGTGGCTACATGGGCGTGTCCAGAGCCTTAACCACCACACCGCCTGCTGGTCCTTTGATTCCTAATATAGGAATTTCTACTTTGCTTATTATTTTCATATGTGAAAATGACATATACATAAGGTCATTCACTACTTTTTTTTAAAAGAGGTTTGTGCATCAGGGCACATGTGCCAGGAAGAGAGAGAGAGAGACAGTGAGAGGGAAAGTGAGAAATCATCCTCCAGGGGGATGGTCACCCTACAATCCCTTCTCCTCTATTCTTCTTCTGGGACCTTGGGCATGCACGCACATGCGCCCGGTGTGAGTTTTATGCCACAGGATCCAGGACTTGAACTATGGTCAGCCATGTGTAAGTCCAGCCATGTAACTGCTATGCCATCCGCTGACTCCATTCACTATATTTTTCTTTTTAGTTTTTTGGCTTTTTTTTTTTTGTAGAATTTTTGCTCTAGGACTCATGCACTTGCCAGACAGACAGAGACAGAGAGACAGAAAGTGAGAAATCACCCCCAGGGAGGATGGCCACAATGCAATCCCTTCTCCTCCATTCTCCGCTCGGGATCTTGGGCACACACGGACATGCACCCAGCGTGAGTTTAAGCTACTGGGTCCGGGACGTGAGCCGCAGTTGACTACGTGGGATTTCAGCAACATAGCCATTACACCAACTGCTGGTCCCATTCACTACATTTTTATGTGTAATGACAAAGAATTGGAAACAACCTAAATGTACATACACAGGTAGTAGTTAAATGATGGCACATCTATACAATATATAAAACAAAGAATTTTGGGCATACTGATAAAGATCTCCTAGCTATATTACAGTTAAGTTTATTTTTCATTAATTAATTTGCTATAAGGTGTGTGTGCTTGCCAGGGAGGGAAGAAGGGAGAGACAAGGAGAGGGAGAGAAAGGACGGGGGAAGAAAGTGACAAATCACCCAGTTAGGATGGCCATGCTGCAATCTTTTCTCCTCTCTTCTCCTCTCAAGATTTTGGGCACTCACATACATGCACCTGGCCTATTTTTCAAGCCACTGGGTCTAGGACTTGAACCACATAGTTGAGCATGTGAGATCCAGCCACCTTAACCACCATGCCACTGGCTGACCTAGTTCCTTTTTACTTTTTAAAGGTACAGAAGAGAACCAGCCTGTGGCCTAGCCATTAGGCAGCTTGATCCTACCTGTCTGCACAGTTTGAGTCCCTAAACCAGCAGCTTGAAAACACATTGGGCACTTGTGCGTATGTACCCAAAATCCGAACAGGAGGGAGAAATGGAGAAAAGACTGTGGCACGACCATGCTCTCCCTCTCTCTGTCTATCTCCCTCTGGCAAGTGCACAAGTCCTCTGGCAAATTAAGGGGGGAGTGGAAGGTACAGAAAAAACGTATTAGGTCACTGGAAAAGTTATGACACATATTTGCACAGAGAAACATGTCTTGACTTTTCCAACGACCTAATAGTACACAACCTTTTGTATTATAAAGTGGAAATAGGCCTAGTCCAGTGGCTAAAGGAGCTGGATCAGAACGGTACACTGCAGTTCAAATCTAAGTCTTAGAGACTTGAAATAAACGTGCTAGGCATGTGTACATGCCCCAAATCCCTAAAGGATAGAGAAATGGAAGTAAAGGGGTGTGGGGTGACTACACTCCACTGAGGAGGTGCTTTTTTCCTTCTCCCTTTGTCTGTCTTTCTCTAGTAAGTGCATACACCTTGTGGCAATTAAAAAACAAGTGGGCGGACCAACAGATGACATAATGGTTACGTCACTGGACTCCTACGTGGTTGACCCTGGTTCAAGTCCTGGATCCGGCAGCTTAAAACTCATGCCAAGTGGGACCAGCAGATGGCGTAATGGCTATGTCACTGGACTCCCAAGTAGGCGACCGTAGTTCGAGTCCCAGACCTGGTGGCTTAAACTCACGCCGGGCACATGTGCATGAGTGCCCTAGATCCCAAGAGGAGAATGGAGAAGGGACTGTGGGATGGTCATGCCCCCATGGGGCGATTTCTCCGCTTTCGGTCTCTCTGTCTCTCTCTATCTTTCTGGTGAGTGCACACACCCTATAATAAAAACCTCCCCAAAACAAAAACAAGAACAAAAACAAAAACTCATGCTAGGGGTGTGTGTGTGTGTGTGTGTGTGTGTGTGTGTGTGTGTGTGCGCGCGCCCAAGATCCCAGAAGGAGAAGGGATTGTGGCGTGGTCATCCCCCTTGGGGGGTAATTTTTCACTCTCTGTCTCTGGTGAGTGCATGTGCCCTATAGCAAAAATTCTCTCAGAAAAAAAAGAAAGAAAGAAGGAAGGAAGGAATAAATATGCACATTTATATTCGCTCCTATATCTATAAAGAAATACCTGTTGGATAGTTAAGAAACTTATAATAGGAGGTGCTATGGTAAGGTCATAGAAACTGGGCAGGGAGGAGACCAAAGAGGTAGGGAGACTTTTCTCAGTAACATTTTTGTTATTATTTTAAATTTTAGAACTAAGTGCAGATATTATCTATTCAAAAAAGTTGATTACAAAAGTCCCTGCAAGATTAAAATAAGAGCAAACAAAACTGATAATTTTCATGCCATGGCAGTAAAATGGAGACAAATGAGCCCACCCCATAGTCAAGTGGTTAAGTGAGCTGGATCCCACATGTCAACCACACGGAACAAATCCCAACTCCAGTGCCTTGAAACACACACTAGCCATGAGTGCATACGTGCCCCAAATCCCAACAGATGGAGAAAGAGAGAAGGGATTGAAGTGTGAAAAAGCCCCATTGTGGAAATTCTCTCTCTCTCTCTCCCTCCTCCCCTCCCTCCCTCCCTCCCTCCTTCTCCCTCTGTCTCTGGCAAGAGCATGGTGCATGTTCTCTCTGGTAATTAAAAAGGAAAAAGAAAAACAAAAATGAAACAAAAAACTGAAACACAGGTAAGTGCCCATCTGAGAAAGTGATAGGCTAGCCAGCCTGGTCACTGGAAACCAATGAAGGAAACAAGCAGACAGAGGCATGGGCGTACACACATACACAAACACACACACAATACCTTACCAGACACAAGCTGGAAAGGGTTCCTACAGCTGGAGATGTCTGCATGATCAGGCAAAGGCTAAGAGAGAGAGAGAGATCCATCATGATTCAGGTTCAGGACACACTAACAGATTTTCTAGGAAACCCTCTTCAGTTCTCCCCTGCAATCCATGGGCTATAGGGATGTTAAGGACTCCTAAATGTTCTTTTCCTCTTGTCTTCCCAAAGTTAGTGAGTAAAATAATCCACATCTTCCAACATCTCAAACCCTTCTCCACCCAAGTTTTAGCGTCCCTTCTCTATAAATGGAAAAATCCCTGCCCCCTTCCTTTTGGGCTGGATTTTGAGCCTTTAGTGGGCTCTTCTATCTTCTAGTACAAGTATCATGATCTGTACAGCACAGGACAGGGTAAAGTAGTAGCAACAGCCTCAGAAAAAAGGGGGAGTGGGTTGTGGAGAAGCAGGAAGACTGGTCTTTTACCAGACTGATGCTGAAGCGTGTGCATTTCAGCTCATCCAGAGTCTGCTTCTGTAGCTGCTCAGTGATCAGGGTTATCATGATTCTCCCCAGGGTTTGACTTGCACACTTTGGAGCAAATGATGGATGTCTTCCCTGTCGTTCTTCCAGACCTCACTCGTGAGCCGTCTTCTGCCACTGCAGCACCATTCTAGCACCATTGGGACTTCCCTCTCCAGTCATGCCTGCTGAGTCTGCCAATTACAGAGGGACCAGTCCCAAGTGATATTAGAGATGTACCTGGTCTAGAGATGGAAAATGCATGGCACACATACCACAGCACCCCTATGCCAGGCCTCTGGCAGACATCATTAATTGATCACAGCTTTTTTCTGCTAACCCTAAACACAGCCTCAGAAACATTCTGAACTTGGCACTCCAGATATCCAGTAAAATAAGCTGAAGTTGGCAAGAAAGTTGAAACCCATTTGCCACTCCTCACCTGGTTCATGCTCTGCTGTTTCTACCAGTACTACTTCAAAAACAGCTCAAATGAGAGAGATGGATGCCCAAATAGGTATTTCCATCCTGGTTTGCCCAATGTTTTACCTTCCAGTCAGAAACAAAGAGAGGTACCCTCCTACTACACTATAGAAATAGTAACAGCAAACAGGAACAGTGGTTATAAAGCATGTCCTTCTGCTTCAGATCAGAGCAAACAGCCCAATCGGTTGATATACTATTGTTTTCCAATAGATACTTTGTATATTCTCTTATAAAACAGGAAGAGAATAAGGAAACCGTCAATATAATTCCAATTACATTTCAACTTTACAGATATTAAAAACAACTCCATAACTTCATTCAACTAAGTTTTCAACTAATCTGACTCAAAGACTATGGATACAATTAATCAAGATTTTTTTTCTCATGGTCAATTTCAGATAGAAGCAAACTAATTTGATCAGAAAATATACTTCAATCTCATACAATTGCCTGAGGGGCCTTGCTCAAAGAAAGAGGAGAGGTTAAACTAGTATCCTGATTTTGTTCTGCCTATTCCCAGAAATGACCAGTAGGCTGACAGATCACTGAAGTATATGTAGCATTAGTTCCAGAACACATAATCAAGAAACCTACATCCAATGTGCTGTGCAAGTTTTGGCAAGTCATCTGACATTCCTCAGCCTCAGCTCACCCATACGTAAAATGGGCAGAATGATCTTAATCTGTTACAGGAACAACATCACATGAAATGTCAAAATGTACAAAAGCATACCATTTGGCCTATAAAAATCAGGCCTGTGAACTGCCATTTCTCATCTCTCCTGTTTGTTGCTCTTCAAAACCATGGAATGCCAAAAGTGATATCATAATGATAATGCAGCAGGGTCTATCTCTGGCTGGAAGTCATCCTCCCTCACTTATGCACCAAGGGAAGACCAAGAGGGCTCTTCTGTGACCTTGGGGGCAGATCACTCTACGTTTTACACAAGAGGCAACATCTCTTCTCCATTCCCACCTCACAGGAAGGCCATAAGTAAGAGCAAATACATCTGGATATACTTAGAGTTCTTAGGAAGAAAGGTGCAGAAATCAGTCATCATTATACTCAACTATCATTTTCATGCATAAAAGTTGCAGCTTCCTGAGCACTCCCCGTCAGTTGCTTCCCCTACCTTCTTGTGGGAGATGCTAGAGCTTATGTCACTTCTGCTCTTAGTTTCTTAACACTGCCCTCAAAGATCAACCAGCGAAGGAACCTAAATGCAGACTTTACCCTGGAGACCCCCAGGCCTCAGGCTGACCAGCCATGAGGAGCAGAGTGAAGCAAACTCTTTCAAGCTTTTCATGAGGCATTTGGACAAACAGCTAAAACTCCCAGCCCTCTCCAGGATCAAGTGAAGAGAGTGATTTTGTGTTTTTCTGAATTTTAATTGTTGGGATGTGGCCACACACAGCGGTAATTGGAACAATGCAACTACCACCACGCAACCGATACTCTCAGTCTGAGTTTCCTAAAACAGGCCAGGCTGAGAGGGGGAACAGAACGGAAGCCATAAGGAATCAAACCAGGACACAAAAGAAGGCAAACCAGCTCCGCGGGGCCTCCTCTTTCTCAAGCAGGCATTGAAAAAGTGTAAGAAGCCCTCTCTTGCCGCCTTCCTTCCCCTTCCATTTTGTGTAGCAGATGGACAGACAGTCCTGTACATTTACTAAACAAGTGAAAACTTCTCAGCTTAACAACTGGCACAAGGTTCAGCCCTTCCCAGAGCAGCAGGCCGCGAGGCCCTCCCAGCAACCCCACCAGGCCCAACTCTCAGTCCAGGCTTTCCTTCCAACACCAGCCCCCTGCTACAAAGATCAGAACCTCAACCTATCTCCTGCGGGGTGGCAGTAACCCCTGACACTCGCGTTTCAGAGATGCTGAGGTTGTATGAAACCTCAACACCCTAGGATCAAGTCAGACCAAGGGGAAGAGAGCCACAAATCCCCTGGGACCTTCCCCCAGATCCCAAGCCCACACCTCTGGGGGAGACTGAAGGAAAACAAGAGGAAGGCAGGGAGGTGCACAAACAGGTAAGTGGGGACCTGACGTTCTTCCTCCATATGGTTCTGGTGGGCAAAGGAGTGACAAGTGGGGTCCACCCCTCCCCCCATCCCCATGAAGAAGCAAAAGGCTAGGCCCCCCCCCCTCCAATCTTCAACCTCCCCCTCTGTTGCCCTGCCTGTCCCCGCGGGGTGGGGCATTGGGTGTCCGCTGGCCCCTTGGGGGGGGCACTAGGACTCGCTCAGGGGTGCTGTCCCTCGCCTATTCCCATCGGGTTCCATCATCTGGCCGCGGGAAGCGAACTCAGGACGCAAGGGATGGGGAGGGTCTGGGACTTAGCACTCCGCTTCCCCTCCCCCACCGGGTCCCGTGCTCTCCCCGCGGAGGCGGCCTGGGAGGCCCGGCCGCGCAGGCGGACGGGCTGGGGGAGGGGAAGGAGGGAAGGAGGGAGGGACGGTCGAGGTGCCCGCCCCGAGGCCCCAGCGCCACCTGCCCTCCGCCACCTACCGCGGCTCCTCCAGCTCCCAGGGCCGCGGCCGGAGCAGCTCTGTGCGCTCCGTTCGCCCCACGGTGCCCTTAAAAGGCACCGGAGCAAACCAACGGGCCCTTGAGGAGAGTGAGGGGGTCGCCCCGCTTCACAAGGTCCGCCTGAACCTCCCGCGAAGGCCTGGGGCCAGTGATGTTTCTCTCTCAAAGCCTTCCTTCCACAGCGCTGTCAGGAAGCAGCCTGACGCTTTGATTTAGGGTTGGGGGTGGTTTCCTTACTTACGAATCACCCCCTCCAAAATACTGCAGATAGTGGACGGGCCCAGTTGGAGGCATATCTTGAAACTCGCGGGGGAGGCCATGTCGGACGAAGGTAAACAAAGCCGTCGCCCCTGCCCTCCATTGCCACACCGACCAAACTGCAGCTTCCCACTCGGCTCGGACCACGTAACAGAATTAGCCACCGTGCCTCTCACCTGCCCTCCTGGCCCACCCGCTGCGGCCGGCTCTCTGCAGGAATCCCCCTTCCCCCAGCGAAGGACCTGTCCGCGGCGTGAAGGCTGCTGGGAAGTGTAGTCCGAGCGCCGATCAGGGCCTGCTCTGAGACCTAGGAACCCTTCTTCTAGCTGCCGATGGCATCGAACCTTATAAATCCGGGATTTATAACGGCTGCGGGGCCGTTCCCCGTCGGTTCTGTATTTTAACCTCACGTAGAACACTTTGTAAAGCTCAGGAGGGCCCGGGACCGTTCACTCCCGTTCCACCCTCCCCCCCCAGCAGGATGAGGTAATGGGATTGTGATTATGACATCATAGGCGGTTCGGTTGCTTGCGTGGGGGGGGGAGTTGGGGGGAGTACGGTGGTTACAGCTGGACCACTTTCCTTGAGACAGAAAGGGAGGGAGGGAACAGGCCGATGGGGAAAAGATGTTGATGCTCTGGGTTTCCTGTTGGGGAAGAAGAAATCACCTTGTATTAAGTCTCGACCGTTACCACCACCTCTCACCTCAGCCAAAGTTTGCCATTTAAAATAGGCTTAATGTGCACGTTAGTATGTGAAGAAGTTGAGTAGATGGTTTCTGGCTCTTAAGTCGACTTAAAGCTCATCTGTTATCAGAGTTCAGAGGTTCCTGAAAAAGAACGTTAAAAGGAGAGATTTTTTTAAATACTTGAATTTTGTAGTCTCTTTGCAAGGAGGGAGTTTTAGATTTCTTTTTTAATTGACTGGAAAGTAAGGGTAATGTAAGTAATCTTCACTATTACACTGAGTAGCAAGATACCCTGAAAGACATCTATTTTCTCTAAATAGTTTGTGTCCTATTCAAGTCTGGGACAGGTAAATAGCTGTGACTAGCTAGAAAGAGCAATAAGAGGATCTTCTTCACTGAGCCAGAGAAGGAAAGAGACAGAAAGCAACCATGTCTGAAGCTGAAAAAAGTAATAGAGGAAATGCGACATACTAATCAAGAAAACCTGGATGGAGAGATTTACTTTCACTGCACACTTCCTATTGGTTAGAGAGAAGGAGCAAGGGCAGAGACCAGGAGTCACCGTTTCCAGTAATTGCACATATCATGTGATGTATTAGACACCATGCTACAATCTTTATTTTTTAAGTTTCCTGTAGGACACGTGTTCACTGGAGAGAGCGAGAAAGAGAGTGAAAGAGTGAGAACTCACTTCCCAGAGGGGACGGCCACTCTAAGATCCCTTCTCAGGATTTGGGTGTATACACACGCACACACACACACAGCATGATTTTCAAGCCACTGGGTCTGGGACTCGAACTGCACAGTTGGCCATGTGGGATTCAGCCTCCTTAACTTCCACACCACCTCCTTGCTCCAGCTACCTCCTTTAAATAAATATATATTCTAATACTTGCTTATAGTCACCAATTGAAACCAAATCTTACTTGACAGATGAAACTACCCAAGAAGTTAAGCCCATGTGGTAGGCAAAGGTATTACCAAAAGCCTTCTGAGACTCAGGAGGTCTGGCTCTTCATCCCTAGGGGGTTCCCTGTATTATTGACCATGCTTACTGAAGTTAAATGGTTGAATAAAAGAAGTTAAGTTGACATTGGCTTATTTGCAAAACATTGAAAGAAACTGAGACACTAAAATCCTGCAAGTCACATTCTAGGCTTCATTTTAAAGGAGGGTTATCTCCCTTTTCAAGTATAAAAAAGTCCTCTCAGTAAAGTCCAACATTCCTGCCCACAATTAAATTTCCTTGTATCACTTTTAGTTCTCAAATTTTTTGTTCTTTTTTTTTTTAACTCACATTCTATTTTTTTCCCCTTCTCCTTTTTTATTCTTTGGTCACTACTTTGAACCATGTCTAATTTATGCTTTCAAGGGCCAGACTCTATTTCCGACTGTGCTCCAATGGGTTTCACAGAGGGTACTCCACCGGAGGACCCTTTTGGTCTTCATCCAGACTGTCTGAGGATTCCAGGACCTAGAACAAGTTATCTAGGAAGTTATCCAAAGGTGTGAGAAATCCATTGACTTTAATAAAGTCTCTATTCTCTGCCTAGGAAGGCAGCAGAGTCAGAGGGACACCACTCATTCAGATCCTCCCTTTTTATCCAGTGAATGCTAAACCTCTGCAAAGTGGGGCTGATAGAGCTCAGCCCACCGCTTATGAAGGAACTAGGTATAGTGAACACATCCCTAGTACCCCCTGTGCGGCAGAGGTTAGCTGGGGGTGGGGGGAATCCCAGGAATACAGGGCTCTTCTCCATTGCCTGATCTGGGTATCCCAGGAGCGACTCCTGCACCTTCTGTTCTTGTCTGGTGTTTGAGGGTAAAGCCCTGGCTGTCTCTGTGACCTGCCAATAACAAAATATGGTTCAGATTGAGGTCAAGGTGAAAAGGGAGTGATTACTGCTTATCACAGTGAATCAAGAACCTAGATAGGATTCCCCAAGAATGGTGTAGGATCAATTGCCCTCAATCCAACAAAAAAAGTAAACTACCATATCAAATTAAACACACAAATTTCCACCTCTCTAATTAATATTCTGTCTTCTGGGAAGGGTATATTAGATATATTACATCTCCCTGAGTCAATATGAGACAGTATTGACTTTCTTGTAAAAGACGTTCTACTGAGGCTGTTAGGTGGTGTAGTAGTTAAGGCTCTGGACTCCCATGTAGCCAACCGTGGTTCGAGTCCTGGACCTAGTGGCTTGAAATTCACTTCAGGTGTGTATGCCAAAACCCCAAGAGGAGAAGGGATTGTGGTGTGGTAATCCCCACTAGGGGATGATCTCTCACATTCTGTCTCTCTGATGAGTGCCCATGCCCTGGGGGAAAAAAACCCGAAAAACAAAAAACTACATTATACCTTCTCCCATGTTTAGTTTGAGAGTTTTTTTGTTTTTTTTGTGTTTTTTTGCTATAGGGCGCGTGCGCTCGCCAGACAGACAGAGACAGACAGAGAGACAGAAAGCAGGAAATCACCCCCCAGGGGGCATGGCCACGCCGCAATCCCTTCTCCTCCATTCTCCTCTCGGGATCTTGGGCACACACACACACACACACACGCCTGGTGTGAGTTTAAGCCACCGGGTCCGGGACTCGAACCGTGGTCGACTACATGGGAGTCCAGCGACATAGCCATTACGCCAACTGCTGGTCCCTCCCATGTTTAGTTTGTATTTATATATGTTAACTTACTTTTTTTTGGTTTTTTTTGGAGAGGTTTTTGCTATAGGGCGCGTGCGCTCACCAGGCAGACAGAGAGAGACAGAGAGACAGAAAGCGAGAAATCACCCCCCAGGGGGGATGGCCACGCCGCAATCCCTTCTCCTCCATTCTCCTCTCAGGATCTTGGGCACGCACGCACATGCGCCTGGCGTGAGTTTAAGCCACCGGGTCCAGGACTTGAACCGCGGTTGACTACGTGGGAGTCCAGTGACATAGCCATTACGCTAACTGCTGGTCCCAACTTACGTATTATTAATCAAGGATGTTGCAGTTAGTCAGCTGGAGACAAGAGGATGGTAAAAATGATTGGTAGGAAATAAGCTCATTAGAAAACAGAGTTTTTCTTTTTCTTTTTTTTTTTTTTTTGAGAGGTTTTTGCTATAGGGCGCCTGCGCTCAAGACAGAAAACGAGAAGTCACCCCCCCAGGGTGGATGGCCGCCACACCACAGTCCCTTCTCCATTCTCCTCTCAGGGTCTTGGGCACACACATGCGCTGGCATGAGTTTTAGCCACTGGGTCTGAGACTCAAACTGCAGTCGACTACATGGGAGTCTGCGACATAGCCATTACGCCAGCTGCTGGTCCCCAAAAACAGAGCTTTAAAACGCCTTATGGACAGGCTGGCAGGTGGCATGGTGGTTAAGATGCTGGACTCTCACATGGCCAACTGTGGTTCAAGTCCTGGACCTGGTGGCTTACCTTGTCACTTTCCCTCTCTCTCTAAGTCTATTTCTGATCAAATTAAAATACAATAATAAATAAAATAAATAACTCTTTAAAAAAAAGTCTTATGGGCTAAGTATGACTTGTTCCATTTGAGAAAAACCTCAGAAACTTGTTTTGGGGCCTATATTGCAGGCGAACTAGTTTTAGTACTTTGTCAGAGCACTCAGATTCTATTATCTTTTCATCACATGACGTTAAACCAAAGCCACTTGATTGACATGCTGTGAACACCCAGAGTTGCACTCGCTTGGGGACATGCTACAGAAAGCACTGGTAACCAGGTGTGTGCTTGCCATAATCTATCTGCTTTTGCTACTGGTGCAGGACAACTACTTCCCACCTGCAGGAAATTACAGAGTATCCCCACAAAGTTTGATGACAGTCATTAAAACAAAAAACAACTTATCTTACAATTTCTTTTCTTTCTTTTTTAAAAAATAATTATTTTATTTATTCATTCATTTATTTTAAGTTGACCAGAGAGAGACTCAGAGAGAGAGAGAGAGAGAGAGAGAGAAAGCAAGCCACCAGGTCCAGGACATGAACCATGGTCAGCCATGTGGGAGTATCCAGTGCCGTAACCACTGCGCCACTTGCTGGTCCCTTTTTTCTCTTTAAATAATTATTTTATTTATTCATTCATTTTAATTATCTTACAATTTCTTAATTCTCAGCCTGATTTTCAAATTTACCTGGCATGGTAAGGCTCTGTGCTGACTCCCACACTCACCATCTCATCCCAGAGGACAGAGACTCTTTACATACCTTCTTTCTGGGGAAGCAGGTTTTACAGATGAAAAGGGCGTTAGAATGAAAACCAGCTAATTGCACTGTATTTCTCAGCCACTATAACCATCGTGATCTTGACATCAGATAAAGGTTGAATTTTTGACTGTTTCTCAAAGAGAAAAGTTGCATTTTTGACTTGTTTGTTAAAGTGTAGTCTGCAAGCCACATCTCCTTAAGTAACACCTGGGGAACTTGATAATTCCTGGGCCCCCCTCTAAATCTATTGAACCATTTTGGGGCCCGTATTTTTAAGAACTTCTGAAGTTATTTTAAGTTTTTGTTTGTTTGTTTGTTTTTTTAATGGAAAGGTTCAAACACACACTGAATTAAAGACTATATTTGCTAATCAAAGCATGGTCCAGGACTAGCTGCATCATCAGTTAGGAAGTTGTTAGAAGTACAGTCTTGGGCTGGAACACAGATCTACTAAATTAGAATCTGCATTTTACAAGATCCCCCAGGTATTTAGTATACACATTAAGATTTGAGAAGCACTGGTATAATGCATACCACCCCTCATTACATGACACTTATTGCCATTCTTCTCATATGTACACACTATAACCACCACAAGATTATTTAAGAGCTAATCCCAGCATTAAAAATTCCTGGGGCTGTTTCCAGTGGCCAAGTCTGGAACCAATGTGCAGATATGACACCTCACAAGGGGAAGGAAAAAAAAGGAAGAACAGGTCATCAGCCTTGGACCTCAGGTGGCTGAAGGGGAGAATGTGTTTGGTGTCTGCCAAACCAATGGTGTTTGGTATCTTTGCATCTTTCAGTGATACCTTCATCCATATCACTGATCTTTCTGGCAAGGAAACCAGCTGCCATGTGACTGGTGGGATGAAAGTGAAGGCCAACTGAGATGAATCCTCACCATACACTGCCATGCTGGCTGCCCAGGATGTGGCCCAAAGGTGCAAGAAGCTGGGCATCACTGCCCTACACATCAAGCTCTGGGCCATGGGAGAAACTGGACCAAGACCCTTGGCCCTAGGGCCCAGTCAGCCCTCAGAGCCCTTTGCCTACTCAGGTATGAAGACTGAGCGGATTTAGAATGTCACTTTCATCCCCTCCAACAGCACCTGAAGGAAGGAAGGTTGCTGTGGTTGCCGTCTGTGAACAGGACTCCTCAAGTTACTGTTTTCTGTTAATAAATTGCCTTCATTTAAAAAAAAAAAAAATTCTGGGACTGGTAGGTGGCATGGTGGTTAAGGGTGTTGAACTCCTGTATAGCTGGCAACAGTCGTGTCCTGGGTCTGGAGGCTTGCTTTCTCACTTTCTCTCCCTCCTCCTCCCAAATTAAAATAAATGAATAAATACAATAATTTAAAAAAAAATCTAGGGGCCAGTAAGCAGTATGGTGGTTGAGGCACTAGGCTCTCACATGGCTGACTGTAGGTCTAGTCCTGGACCCCGTGGCTTGCTTTCTCATTTTCTCTCTCTCACTGGTGAGTACGTGTGCCCTATAGAACATTTTAAAATAATAACAATAAAATTAAATAATTATTTGTTTAAAATTATTTTTTTAAAACATTCCCCCCCATAATTATTTATTTATTTATTCATTCATTTATTTCTAAATTTGACCAGAGAAAGACACACAGAGAGAGAGAGAGAGAGAGAGAGAGAGAAAGGGAAAGTGAGAAAGCAAGCCACCAGGTCTGGGACTTGAACCGTGGTTGGCCATGTGGGAGTGTCCAGCAGCTTAACCACCCCTGCCACCTGCTGGTTCCAATAATCATTTTATTTAACTTATTTTAATTTGACCAGAGAGGGAAAGAACAAGATAGAAAGGGAAAGTGAGAAAGCAAGCTGCCAGGTCCAGGACTTGAACCATGGTCCACAATGTGGGAGAAGAGGGCCCTTAAACACCATGCCACCTGTTGGCCCCAAATAATTCTTGAAAAAAAAAAAAAAAGGGAATTTCTAGGGTGAGGCCAGCAGGTCGGGGGTTGTTAAGGTGCTAGACTCCCATATGGTTGACTGCAATTCAAGTCCCAGACCCTACGACTTGAAAATCACACCAGGTTGGGGCCAGCAGGTGGCATGGTGGTTAAGGTGGCTGGACTCCCACATGGCTGACCAGGGTTCAAGTCCTGGGCCTGGTGGCTTACTTTCTCACTTTCCTTCTCTCTTTCTCTGTCTCTCTCTGGTCAACTTCAAAAACATAAAATAAAATAATGACAATAAAACTGGATAAAAAATTCTTAAAAAAAAAAATCACATTGTGCATGTGTGCCTCAAATCCCAGGAGAATGGATAAGGGATTGTGGGGTGTGGCCATGCCTCCTGGGGGTTATTTATCACATTCCCTCTCTCTGTCAAGCACCTGTGCCCTATGGCAAAAACCTTTAAAAATTTTTAAAAAGATTTTCTAGGACCAGTCAGTAGAATGGTGACTAAGGTGGCTGGAGCCCACATAGCTGATTGTGAAGTTCACGGTTTGAGTCCCAGACGCTGTGCTGGGAAAAACACGCTCTGTGTGTGTGTGTTGTGTGTGTGTGTGTGTGTATACACCCAAAATCCTGAAAGGAGAAATGGAGAAGGGATTGTGGTGTGGCCACCTCCCATGGTGATAGTGTCTTGGTTTCTCTCTCTAGCAAGCCCCACCTTCTAGTAAAAAAACAATGAATCTCTATTCAATGTTTCCATAAACAGAAGTTTTAGATCCTTTGGACTATAAGGATTACTACAAGAGATGATCCAATTTCCCTACTTTCCCTGAAAAGGGATTTCTTTTTACCAACATAACCTGACGGCTCTGAGATACTGCTTACTAAAACAGAATCACTGGAACAAGGAAAGCTCTCGGAAGGGACCAGTGCCGCTTGGTATAACCACATACCTGTCTCAGATAGACACAGGCCCCATCGGCGGCAAACGCTCCATTCATAGCTAATGGATAGCAAACCAAGAGTGAAAGGTCCATGTAACGACACGAGAAAGAAGCAAGAAAAAAGAAATACTTAAAAAAACACTTCCACCCCAAATAACCTCTCCTAGTATTACCCTAGCAAATGGTCATCCTTGGCAAATCGCAATTTAAATCTCCCGGGGTCGGTGGCGCTCGGAGAAGGGAAACAGCGGAGGAAGGGTGTGTCGATTGGCTAGAGGGAGAACCAATGGTGCGCCAGGCTCCCTGTGGGGCGGAGCTTACCCAAGCCGGGGACTGACGCTGGTGGGCCAATCGCCGCCCAGCACCAGCTCCAGGGCAAGGCTTAGCTTGGTCCTTTCAGAGCATGCCCACTCCCTCGGGTGATGTACGAGCCAAACGATTGGCCGTGGCAGTCTGGTCGGGCGCGCGGATATTGGCTGACACAGCTTAGAGGCGAGAGAGGATAGGCTATTGGGAGGGCGGAAGTTTTGAATAGTTAAGGCCTGTGGCTGGTGAGGTAGAGGCTGTCTGGTCGACTTCTTGTGGAGAGCAGCGGCAACTCCTAACCTTGGCCTACCGGGTCAGGAAACAGAATTGTAGTCTGGCTTTCTGCCTTCTTTCCTCAGATTTTCTTCCGTTTCGTTCGAGTCTTCGCTTGTCTCCGAACCCTATCTTCTCCCAAAGGCAAATTTCAGACTCCAAATTTGACATGAACCTTCAACCGTCTCCGCCAAGAAATCGCTGAGAGTGCATTATTCCCCTCGGTTCCAGGTCCGGGTCCCGCAAACGGAAGTTCGGAGAACCGAATCGACACTGTCGCGAGGTAGATGTGAGTTCCTTCCGGTCAGGAGTCTCCAGCTGTGTGGCCTCGAACAAGTCAAAGTCCTCTCTTCATTCTGTATTTAAAGTCCTGAGGTTGCCGCTTGTCGATTAATTCAAGTTCCTACGAAAAGGCCACGCAGCTTGGTCAAGGGGCCATTTAACCTTCAAGGCGGGTCGTGGTTTACCCTTTGGGGATGCTCCTAGTCCAATATTGGTCCGCTGGGTGGAAAGGGTGGAGATTGGAAACGCTGAACAATTTGATGTACTGGTATAGATGAGGTTCTCTTTCTCTTAGCTCAGTTTTGTTTTCTCTTGGTGAGAACTTGGAGACGATGACTACGAAGCTCTTCTCATCCACAAGAGAGGAGGGAAATGAGGGCGCAGGACCCCGTTTTAGGTCCAGTCAGAGGAAGATATTAAACTTTCTCCTGGAGAGAGACTCTTCCTTTACCAATTATCCAGATCTTGCTAGAACTCCAGTAAACAAACTCTTTGGTGATTCTGCAAACCTAAGCATGTTATCTGGGTAAGTCCACGTTTATTTTTACATACCCCATATCTCCTTTGCTTTTCCAAACTCTTGTGGGATTTTTTTTTGTTTGTTTTATTGCCTTTTTTTTTAAAAAAAAAAATCACCTTAGCTGGGACCTGCAGTTAGTGTAATGGCTATGTCACTGGACTCCCATGCAGCCGACCGCGGTTCTTGGCCCGGACCCGGTGGCTTAAAACTCACGCCTGGCGCGTGTGCGTGTGTGCCCCAGATCCCAAGAGAATGGAGGATTGCGGCGTGGCCATTCCCCCTTGCGGGTGATTTCTCGCTTTCTGTCTCTGTGTCTGGCGAGCGCATGCGCCCTATAGCAAAAACCTCAAAAAAAAAAAAAAATCACCTTAACTCAGAAATCACGATTTGAGTCTCAGCTCTGTGGTTGACCAATCCTAAGGCTTATTTTCTGTGACATGGAAATGGTAATAATCTCTTAGAAAGAATATAACACTAATAGGAGTCACTTTGCATTTGAAAAAGTTAGACAAGAAGCAATATATACACACATATATATTTTTTTAATTAATTAATTTTTTAAAGAAGTTTTTTGCCTTAGGGCATGAGCGCTGGGAGGTTGGGGCTGGTAGGGAAGCCAGACAAAGACAGTAAGAGGGAAAGGAGGAAATTACACCCCCCACCCACCCGGGGAGACGGGGGTTGCCATGCAGCAATCCTTTTCTTCCAGTCTCCTCTCAGGACATTGGGCACCCAGGTGCACACACCTGGTGTGATTTTCAAACAACCAGGTCTGGGACTTGAACCACACAGCTGGCTGTGTGGAATATAGTGCCTTAAATTCCACACTACCTGCTGGCCCTGATATTTGCCTTCCTTTTTTTGTTAAGGTTTTTGCCATAGGGTGTATGTGCTCACAGGAAAGAAACAGTGAGAGGGAAAGTGAGAGGGAGAGGGAAATAACCTCCCAGGGGAGATGGCCATGATGGAGTCTCTATTCCACCATTCTCCTCCTGGGATTTTGGGCATGCACACACATGTGCCCAGTATGGTTTTCAAGCTGGTGTGTCTAGGACTTGAACTGCAATCAGCCATGTGGGAATCCAGTGCCTTAACCACTACGCCACCTGCTGGCCCCCAATCTTTGCTGTTTAAGGATGTAAAAATCTAATGGGAAACTTGATGTATCATTATGTCTCAACAGAGGAACCCCAAAACGTTGCCTTGATCTTTCAAATATTAGCGATGGGGAGATGTCTGCCACTCAGCTTACCACTTCTACAGACCTTGAAGAAACTGGTAGGAACAGGAGAGGTAAAGGCCTCCAAGGGAAGAATAACTTTAAAGGGAATACATAGAGCTGGATAGTGGTTTAAAGTAGGTAGAAAGCCTACCTAGTGAGTTGGAATTTGTGGGTAACTAGCGGATTCTTGAGAATGATGAAGCCAATAGGAAGAGAAAGAATATAACTAATAGAAGTCACTTTGCATTTGAATAAGTTAGACAAGAGGGAATATATTTCTTTGATTTTGTTTTCACTGGAATGAAATTATAGTAAAAGTATAAGAAGTTTAGTGCCCTACTTGAACCTCAGCAGGAGGCAAAGAAACCAGTATAGAGGGGTGGCAGGTAGCATGGTGATTAAGGTGCTGGAATCCCTCATGGTGGATCATAATTCGAATCCTGGTCCTAGCGGCTTGCTTTCTCACTTTCCCTCTCTGTCTCTCTCTGGTCAAATTTAAAAAAAGTAATAATAACGACAAATAAAATTAAATAAATAAGTACTTCTTAAAAAAAAGAAAGAAAGAAACCAGTATAAATACTCTGTCAAATTATGTGTGTGTATGTATTTTTTTTTTAATTGCTAAATTTTGCATGGTGCTTGACAAAGAGAGATACAAAAAGAAAGAGAGGGAGGGAGAAAGCACTCCTTATTGGGATGTGGTCATGTTATAGTCCCTTCTCCATTTCTACATCCTTCTGGGGTTCAGGACATGCACACCCCTACACCTGGTATGTTTTTCAAGTTGCTGGGACCAGAATTTGAACAATGATCAGCCATATGGGATCTGGCTCCCTTAAGTACTAGGCTGTGAGCCGGCCCTAATTCTTACATGTTTTAAAGGTCTGTGCCCAGAAGGAATGTTTCATTAGTCAATCATTCTAGTATTTATTCTAATTTCAAATTTCCTGAGTAGTAATCTTTCTTTTCTACTCATGTAAAAAATCTCCATAGGTTAGCACAGTGACGGTTTTCTAGCTTTTTTCCTTTCAGTGAAACATATAAATTCTTGTTTCTGTGGAAGTGTACTTTATAACATGAAATAGGTATCAATCAAGAGACTTTATGTTAAAAAAAAGCAGTCTTTGAAATGAGTATTGCTTTCTGAATAAAAAACAGGACGACTACACAAGAGTAACTCTTCTTACTGATTATATATGATTGCAGGTCACTTGAATTCTTCAGGATCTCAGGAAATACTGTTAGGTGGGATGTAAGTTCAATTGCTGAATGAACCCCATGTTGAATCCTTTCAGCACTGGTTACAGGGATTTATCTGTGCAGATTCTGTATGGTACAAAATGTTTCACTAGACTTTGAGGCTTAGATACCCACCTTGAACAGCTTTCAATTGTCTCAGACCTAAATAGTTTTGAGAGAATGAAGATTATTATTTATTTACTTAGATTTTTGCTGCAAGGCATGTACTCTTGCTGGAGAGAGACAGAAAGGAGAGAAAGTGAGAAATAACTCCCCAGTAGAGATGACCTTTTTTTTTTTTTTTTTTTAAGTTTTGGCTACAGGGCACGTGTGCTTGCCAGAGACAGGAGTATATGGGGGGGATGGGGGGGTGAGAATCCTCCCACCCATAGGATAGCCACGCTGCAGTCCCTTCTTCATTCTCCTCTGGGGATCCTGAGCAAATAGGCACACACATCTGGTGTGATTCTCAAGCCCCCAGGTCGGGACTTGAGCCAAACAGCCAGTTGGAGGAAATGCAGTGCCTTAGACCCTACACCGCCTGCTGGCCCCCAGAAGTATCTTTAGAAATTAAGTATAATGGGGGCCAGCAGTTGGTGGGGTGGTTAAGGATGCTGGACTCCCACATGGCCGACCACAGTTCAAGTCCCAGACCTGGTGGCACCTCTCAAAAAAAAAAAAAAAAAATAGGTTGGGGCCAACAGGTGGCATGGTGGTTAAGGGCGCTGGACTCATTTGATTGACAGCTGTTCTAGTCCCAAACTTGGCGGCTTGCTTTCTCAATTTCCCTCTCTCTCTCTCTCTCACTCTCACTCTTGCTCTTAGTTTGTCTCTCTCTGGTCAAATTAAAGTAAGTAAATAAATAAAGTTAAATAATTCTTTTTAAAAAAAAGAAATGAAGTAAAATGAAATGCTACCTTGCATATTAGCTTTTGTGTGCATATGAGACGTGCTATGTTTTAGTGATTGAAAGTACAGGGCACAGGCTCTGGAATTAGTGTCTGGATTCCAGTAGCTTGCTGCTTCACTAGGTGACTGTCAAGTTTTTTAACTTGGATCTTGTTTTCTTTCTTTTTTTTTTTTTTAAAGAGATTTTTGCTATAGGGTGTTTGCGTGTGCCAGAAAGACAGAGAGACAGAAAGTGAGAAATCAGCCCCCCGCAAGGGGGACAGCCATGCCATAATTCCTTCTCTATTCTCTCAGGGTCTTGGGCACGTACACACATGCGCCCGGCATGAGTTTAAACCACCAGGTCCGTGACTCAAACTGCAGTTGACTACATAGGAGTCCAGCGACATAGCCATTACACTAACTGCTGGTCCTGGATCTTGTTTTCTTTATTCATAACTTGGAGATAATAATAATAGTACTTTTTTCTTTTTACAAGTTTTGTTTATTTATTTACTTATTTTAAAATAATTATTTATTTAATTTTATTCATTTATTTATTTTAATTTGACTAGAGAGAGAGGGAGAGTGAGAAAGCAAGCCACCAGGTCCAGGACTGAAACTGTGGCCAGACGTGTGGGAGTGTCCAGCACGCCAACCACCACACCACCTGTTGGTCCCTGAGTTTTATTTATTATAATTGTCATTTTTAAATTTGCCATAGGGCATGTGCAGTTACCAGAAGGAGAGAGAGAAAAAGAGAAAGTGAGAAAGCAAACCACCTGGTCCAGTATTCCAGCTGTGGTCAGCCATGTGGAGTCCAGCACCTCAACCAGCACACCACCTGCTGGCCCCAATAATATCACTTTCATTGTGAGAAATAAATGAAAATAGGTGGGGTTGGCAGGTGGTGTGGTGGTTAAAGGCGCTGGATACCCACATGGCTGACCATGGTTCGAGTCCTGGACCTGGTGGCTTGCTTTCTCACTCTCCCACCCCTCTCTCTCTCTGTCTCTTCTGGTCAAATTAAAATAATAATAACACTAAATAAATAAACATAAAATGTAATATTTTAAAAAAATAATTAAATGAAAATAGGTATCCAATACATGTTTTTTGCTTTGTTAATATTATTTTATGTTTTTTTAAATAATATTTTATTTAACTATTTATTTATTTATTTACTTATTTATTTTTGGAGAGGTTTTGCCATAGGGTGTGTGTGTGCTCGCCAGAAAGACAGAGAGATGGAGAGACAGAAAGTGAGAAATCACCTCCCCTGGGGGGATGGCCATGCCACAATCCCTTCTCCATTCTCTTCTTGGGATCTTGAGCACACATGCACACACACACGCCTGGCGTGAGTTTGAGCCACTGGATCTAGGACTCGAACTGTGGTCTATTACATGAGAGTCCAGTGACATAGCCATTACTCCAATAGCTGGTCCCTATTTATATTTATTTTAATTTGACCCGAGAGGGACAGAGTGAGAGAGAGAGGGAAAGTAAGAAAGCAAGCCACCAGGTCCGGTACTCGAACGGTGTTCAGCCATGTGGGAGTCCAGTGCCCTTAACCACCACACCATCTGTCAGCCCCATCTCTTTGACTTCTTTAACCTTTGTGAATTAGGTGCTTCTTTAGCGATGATTTTCCATAACTATTTTATCAATACATGTGTACATTTCACTTATATTTCTTTGAATTGCTTTAAAAGTCTTAACCTATATAGACTGAATGAAATCCTGAGAGGCAAGATAGAAATTCATAGTCAATGCTGGAAAATTAGAAAATTATAAATTATGTCTACAAAAGATATTGGACAAACTCATTTATCTTTGGTACTGGTCTTGATGTAAGTGAGGGCTTTCCTTATCCCCAGAATGTCACTTGAGTCTCAATATTTACTAGAGAGAATAGCCTTTGTGTTGTTATTTGAAGAGACATTTCAACTAGGAATATGGCTCCTAGAATGGAAGAAAGGGACTGTTTAGGTGCTCTAAGCCACTAAAGAACAACCAAACAGTATTTAAGGCTTATTTGACTGGCAGTTTGTTTTAATCTACAGGAATCATCACCAGCAACTTATGAAATGTAGCCCTGTGAGTAGCACCTGTATTTTGGGTTTGACTTTGTCTCTTAGGTGGGAGGCAGAGGGATTCTCCAGGATGCAGGGTATTTTCAACAAGCAATCTCTTTTAGGCACAGCTTCTTTGTAGCACTCCAAATGCTTTGAAGTATGGCCACAGAAGGAAAGATGCAATGTGTAGCTCATCCACAAATAAAGAAAATGTGAGTGTTTAATGGTAACCTAGATATGTTAGTTTTATTTCTTTGAATGAAGCAACTCATTGGAACATTTGTGAGATCTAGAGCTGTTTATGTGTAACTTATATGGTAGACAAGCAAACTGCATCATTTCAGGGGAAAAAAATTCTTTTTTTTTTTTAAGAGAGAGATTTTTGCTATAGGGTGCATGTGCTTGCTGGAGAGACAGACAGAAAGCAAGAAATCACTCCCTAGGGGGGGATAGTCATGCTGAAGTCCCTTCTCTTCCATTCTCCTATTGGGATTTTGGGCATGCACACACACGCACCTGGTGTGAATTTTAAGCCATTGGGTCTGGGACTTGAACCACGGTGGACTAGTGGGAGCCCAGTGATATAACCATTATGCCATCTACTGGTACTGAAAAAAATTCTTCATATATATATATATATATATATCCCAGACCTCTGTAGCAGATCATCAATAGTCATGTTCACAGGGCCAGCAGGTGGCATGGTGGTTAGGGCGCTGGACTCCCCCATGGCCAACTGTGGTTTGAGCCCTGGACCTGGTGTCTTGCTTTCTCACTTTCTATCTCTGTCTCTGTCTCTCTCTCTCACTCTCACTCTGTCCCTTTCTGGTCGAATTTAAAGAAGGAAAGAAAGGAAGGAAGGAAGGAAAGAAAAGAAACAAAAAAGAAAAGAAAAGGAAAAAAAAGGGAAAGAAAGAAAGTTAAATTTTAAAAAATTCTTAAAAA
This sequence comes from Tupaia belangeri chinensis, assembly GCF_000334495.1. NCBI lineage: Eukaryota > Metazoa > Chordata > Mammalia > Scandentia > Tupaiidae > Tupaia > Tupaia belangeri. Next base: position 532,645 of record NW_006207460.1, on the reverse strand, counting down.
TGTTTTATGTTCACTTGATCAGTTTAGCAACAAAAACTAATACTGTAGCATACAGAATTTAGGAATTCTTGTTTTTAAACACAGATAATTTATATAACTTGTTCACTGATTCTTCTCTTAACTTTACATACATGTATAATTTCTTGTTATTTCCCCTTAGCCTAACTTTTTAGCTCCTATTCTGTGGGTGCCATAGTCCTTTTCATCTAAGCCGTAGGCCATCCTTCAGTTCCAAGTTGAAACTGGCCTCTCCAGAGCCATCTAATCACAAAGATAATTCTCTAATCCCTCAGTCTAATCTCCTTTTCTAGCCACCTTTTTTTCTTCCCTGCCTCCCTTCCCTTACTCCAGGTCACTTTGCATAAAAGATAGATGCTGTTCTTTTTTCACATTGACTAAGATATGCCCATGTTTTTGGCTGTTTTAATCAGCTTTTTCTTTTAATACTATCTTTCTAATCTCCCTTTAAAATCACTTCTTAAAAATCTCACCATCCCTTACCCAGGGCAGGCTTCTTTATCCCCTCCCTCCATATTCCCTTTACATGTGATTGTAAAATTAGTATTCTCCAAAGCAAATCTATAGACCTATGTCAAATCCAAACCATAATTTGTATCTTGAAGACATAGGGCCAACCTTGATTACATTTAATATGTTTTGCGAGCACTGTTCATAGGTGGCTTCCTTAGATGAAATGTTTTTGGCAGGGCCAGCTAATGTGTCTCTTCTCCTAGCCGATGCTGTTTTTCTTATGCAGGAAAAGAAAACTTTGAATCCCTTGGAATGGGAGGCTCCTAGGAACCTGAGCTTTCAAAAGCGACCAGGGGGACCTTATGTTTCTCCTCTTTCTCTTCTGGTGAGTGACAGAACATCATCATTAAGGGACAGTTGATGTGTTAAAAGCTATGGATGGTAGCTCAGGATTTATGGCCCTTTGAATTTTTATAAGCTTACATAGGTGAGAAAAGGGGTAGAGAACTAATCATTTAAGTAGGGGAAGGGAGGAGCCATATCTGATTTTTCTATTTGTTTAAATTTTAGGAGAAAATTTTCTTAAGGATTTTTTTTTTCCCTTTCTTTTATTCTTCAGATACACAGATTACTTTTTCTTCTTTTTTATGCCTTATCCCCTGATTTTAAAAGTACTGTGTGTCTATTGGTTCAAAAATACAGAAGGGCCAGGTGTGGTGGTTAAGGCAACCAGATCCTACATGGCCAATGGTGTGGTTCAAGTCTTGGACCTGGTGGTTTGAAAAACATACCAGGTTGGAACCAGCAGTTAGCGTAATGGCTATGTCGCTGGACTCCCATGTAGTCAAACGTGGTTCGAGTCCCAGACTCGGTGGCTTAAACTCACGCCGGGTGCATGTGCGTGCGTGCCCAAGATCCCGAGAGGACAATGGAGGAGAAGGGATTGTGGCATGGCCATCCCCCCGGGGGGTGATTTCTTGCTTTCTGTCTCTCTGTCTCTCTCTGTCTGTCTGGCGAGCGCACGCGCTTTATAGCAAAAACCTCTTCCAGGACCAGCAGTTAGCATAATGGCTATGTCACTGGACTCCCACATAGTCGACCACCGTTCGAGTCCTGGACCCGGTGGCTTAAACTCACGCCGGGTTCATGTGTGTGCGTGCCCAAGATCCTGAGAGGAGAATGGAGGAGAAGGGATTGCAGCGTGGCCATCTCCCCTGGGTAGTGATTTCTCGCTTTCTGTCTCTCTCTGTCTGTCTGGCGAGCGCACATGCCCTATAGCAAAAACCTCTCCAAAAAAAATCCCAAAAAAACCTCTTCCCCCAAAAAAGAAAAAGAAAAACCTACCAGGTATGTGTATATGTATGCATAACCAAAATCTTGAGAGGAGAATAGAGAATTGATTGTGTTGTGGCCACCCCCACCCAGGGGGGGTTCTCTCTGTTTCTGTCTCCATCTCTCTCTGTTTTTCTCTGTCTCTCTCTGGCAAGTGCATGTGCTGTGAATCAGAGGAAAAAAAAAAAAAAAAAACGGGAAGTATAAAAAAAGAAGTGGAGCTCAGCTGTAGTGGTGCATGTTGGAGAGATGGTGGTACTCAGAGACTGGGGTGACATGTGAAGCCTGGGTTTGGTTCCTGGTAGGTGTACACCTGTAGTCCTAGTTAGCCGGGAGATTGGAGTGGGAGGATTCCACCTTGATGAGGCTTGTCAAAAATCAATCTCTCTCAGGGCTGGCCAAGTTGTACAGTGGTTAGGCATTGCACAGAGGACCCCAAATGCTACATGGCTAACCAGGATTTGGGACCCAGCTCCTTAAGTTTAGAAATGTGCTGGGGGGGGCAGGCGGAATAGTGGTTAAGGTGCTAGACTCCCACATGGCAGACTGCAATTTGAATCCCAGACCAAGTGACTTGCTTTCTTACTCCCTGCCCTCCCACCCCCCATCTCTCTCTGGTCAAATTAAAAAACAAAATGATGATGATGATGATGAATAAAATTAAATTAAAAAAATGCGTGGGTAAACAGCATGTGCATGCCCAGAATGAAAGCAAGCCCCCAATAGGACCTGGTCATACCACAATCCTTTTTCCTCTAGTTCTTCTTTTGGCTTAGAATCCTTAGCATGTGTACCCCCAAGTGTGTCAGCCGCCAAGACCAGGACATGAACCATGAAGGCTGGTCAGCCCCATGGTATCCTGCTTACTGTGTATAGTGCTTAACCACTGTACTATGGGGCTGGCCCAGTATTTCATTCAGCATAATTATGCTTATTTAGCATCATTTCTTCAAAGTTCATTCTTATTGTAGCATGTATCAGAATTTCATCCCTTTTTCTGACTGAATAATACTCCAGTGTATATATAGACTACATTTTGTTGATCCTTTCATTTATCAGGGTATTTTGGGCTGTTTCCACTTTAATTTCTGCTATTGTGACAAACACTGCTGTGAATATATTTATACAAATACCTGTTTGAATTCTTACTTTTAGTCCTTACTTTTCAGTTTCCCCAAAGTGGGATTGCTATTATATGGTTATTATAGGTTTAATTTTTTTGAGGTACCATCATGCTATTATCTATAACAGTTGCACCCTTGTACATTTTCTTTTTTTTTTTTTTTTTTTTTTTTTTTTTTTTTTTTTTTTTTTGAGAGGTTTTTGCTATAGGGCGTGTACACTCGCCAGGAGAGAGAGACCACCGAGTCTGGGACTCAAACCGTGGTCGACTACATGGGAGATCAGCGATATAGCCATTATGCTAACTGCTGGTCCCTCCTCTCAGGATCTTGGGCATGCACGCACACATGTGCAGTGTGAGTTTAAGCCACCAGGTCTGGGCCTCGAACTGCAGTCGGTCACATGGGAGTTCAGCGACATAGCCATTATGCAACTGCTGGTCCCACCCTTGTACATTTTCTACCTGGTCCCACCCTTGTACATTTTCTACCAGCAATGCATAGCACTTAATGTTATTTTTCTTTATATAATAGCCATCTTAATGGGTGTGAAGTCTTACCTCGTGATTTTTATTTGCATTTTCCTAATGATTACTTCTGTTGAACATTGGTGGTTGTTTTTTTTTTTTTTTTTTTTTTTTTTGAGGAGGAGTGTTTTTTTGTATATGCTTGCTAGAAAGACAGAGAGAGACAGAAAGTGAGAAATCACCCTCTAGGGGGATGGCCATGCCGCAATCCTTTCTCCATTCTCCTTTTGGGATCTTGGGCACACATGCACAAGCGCCGGCGTGAGTTTAAGCCACTGGGTCCGGGACTTGAGTCACAGTCCACTATGTGGAAGTCTGGCAACATAGCCATTACGCCAACTGCTGGTCTCTCGCCCAGTGTGTTTTCTAAACACTGGTTTCAGGACTTGAACTGCACAGTTGGCCATGTGGGATCCAGCCTCCTTCACCATGCCATCAGCTGGTCTAAGAGTTCTTTATATATTCTGATATTAACTCCTTTTCAGATATATGATTTGCAAATATTTTTTTCCCATTTTTGAATTCTTGCCTCTTCATATTTTATTTATTTTTTTTGAGAGGTTTTTTGCAATAGGGCACGTGCACTCGCCAGACAGAGAGACAGAAAGCGAGAAATCACCCCCCGGGGGGATGGCCATGCCACAATCCCTTCTCTTCCATTCTCCTCTCGGGATCTTGGGCATGCACGCACACACGCCCGGCATGAGTTTTAAGCTACCGGGTCCAGGATGCAAACTGCAGTCGACTACATGGAAGTCCAGCGACATAGCTATTACGCTAACTGCTGGTCCCCATATTTTATTTTTTAATATATTTGCCGTAGAGCACATGCACTTGCTATAGAGAGAACAAAACAGTGAGAGAGAAAGTGATAAGTCACCCTCCTTGGGATGACCACACCACAATCTTTTCTCTTCCATTTCTCCTCTTGGGATTTTGGGCATGCACTCACACACATCTGGTATATTTTTTGAGCCAACAGGTTCAAGAGATGTGTAGTCACCCATGTAGAATCCAGCTAGCTACCTAACCAACATGCCACAGGCTGGCCCCTAAAGTTTTCATTTTGTTGAAAACCTATTTAATTTTTTGTAGTTTCCTGTGTTTTGGTATTATATTCAAGAAATCATTGTCAAATCCAGTGTTATGAAGATTTTCCCCTATTTTTCCCCCCCTAATAGTTTTACAAGTTCAGCTTTTACATTTAGGTCTTTGGTATGATTTCAGTAAATGTTTGTATAGGGTGTAAAGCAAGGGTCCTGAATAGTTTCTAATGGTGTCAACATATCTGACAGGACAATGGAAACTTGGTGGAAAGTGAAATGAAATATCTGGGCAGTCCCATTACTGCAGTTCCAAAATTGGATAAAAATCCAGAACTAGGAGAAGACCAAGCAGAAGAGATTTCAAGTGAATTGATGGAGTTTTCCCTGGAAGATCAAGAAGGAGCCAAGGTAAAGTGCTCTCTGATGGTACTTTTGCATTCTTCATTCTTCATTCATTCTTTTTTTTATTTTATTATTTATTTATTTATTTATTTTTTCATTCATTCTTGAATAAACAATATTGTGTGTCTAATATGGTGCACCCATTGTACTAAACACTAGGGCTGCAGAGATCAAGAAGACGTGGTCTTGGGGCCAGCAGGTGGTGTGGTAACTAAGGGTGCTGGACTCCCACATGGCCGACCATGGTTCAAGTACTGGACCTGGTGGCTTGCTTTTTCACTTTCCATCTCTCTCACTCTCTCTCATTCTGTACCTCTCTGGTCAAATTAAAATAAGTAAATAAAATTAAACTAAATAATTATAAAAAATACTCAAAAAAAAACCCCTATAAATAGAACTTCCATGACCCAGTAATCTCACTCCTTGATATTTACCTAAAAGATAGGAAAACACCCAAACACTGAAAGACCCTTGCACATCCATGTTTATTGCAGCATTATTCACAATTGCTAAAATCACTGGACCAACCAAAGTGTACACAAACACTACTGGATTGAAAAATTTTGGCACATATATGCTAGGGAATATTACACAGTTAAAAGAAACAAAGGGATACTATTGTTTGACTCAAAATGGATGAATATAGAAGATTTAGTGTTGAACCAAGTGAGCCAGACTTTGAAAGATACAAATTGTATATTCTCATTCAATTTGTTCTGGGTATCTATGGCTCTATGGCAGAGAGTGAGAGATCTGAAGACATGATGGCGGAGAGGAAAGTAGTAGATGTAGAGACTATAAGGGAGGAAGGTGGTTGGTAGAGAGTGGGTGGTGGAAGGTGGGTGTGAAGTACAAGATGAGAAAACATTTTTTAAGAATTATTTTATTTAACTTTATTAATTATTATTATTATTATCCAGTTTAATCAGAGGGAGACAGTGAAAGAGAGAGAGGGAAAGTGAAAAAGCAAGCCACAGGTCCAGGACTCTAACCATGGTTGGCAACATGGGAGTCCAGTGCCTTTAATCACCAAGCCACTTGCCAGCCCCATGGAGGAGAAAACATTTGACAGACAGACAAATGTTGAAAATTCAAGAGATGTGTAGTCACCCATGTAGAATCCAGCTAGCTACCTAACCAACATGCCACAGGCTGGCCCCTAAAGTTTTCATTTTGTTGAAAACCTATTTAATTTTTTGTAGTTTCCTGTGTTTTGGTATTATATTCAAGAAATCATTGTCAAATCCAGTGTTATGAAGATTTTCCCCTATTTTTCCCCCCCTAATAGTTTTACAAGTTCAGCTTTTACATTTAGGTCTTTGGTATGATTTCAGTAAATGTTTGTATAGGGTGTAAAGCAAGGGTCCTGAATAGTTTCTAATGGTGTCAACATATCTGACAGGACAATGGAAACTTGGTGGAAAGTGAAATGAAATATCTGGGCAGTCCCATTACTGCAGTTCCAAAATTGGATAAAAATCCAGAACTAGGAGAAGACCAAGCAGAAGAGATTTCAAGTGAATTGATGGAGTTTTCCCTGGAAGATCAAGAAGGAGCCAAGGTAAAGTGCTCTCTGATGGTACTTTTGCATTCTTCATTCTTCATTCATTCTTTTTTTTATTTTATTATTTATTTATTTATTTTTTCATTCATTCTTGAATAAACAATATTGTGTCTATAATATGGTGCACCCATTGTACTAAACACTAGGGCTGCAGAGATCAAGAAGACGTGGTCTTGGGGCCAGCAGGTGGTGTGGTAACTAAGGGTGCTGGACTCCCACATGGCCGACCATGGTTCAAGTACTGGACCTGGTGGCTTGCTTTTTCACTTTCCATCTCTCTCACTCTCTCTCATTCTGTACCTCTCTGGTCAAATTAAAATAAGTAAATAAAATTAAACTAAATAATTATAAAAAAATACTCTTCTTAAAAAAAAAAAAAGACGTGGTCTTTAGACTTTAAGAGTTACTTGACTAGGGCCGCCAGGTAGTATGGATTAAGGGCGCTGGACTCCCATATGACCGAATGCAATTCGAATCCTGGACCTGGCAGCTTGTTCTCTCTCTCTCTCTCTCTCTCTCTCTCTCTGTCCCTCTCTGGTCAAATTAAAGTAGGTAAGTAAATAAATAAAATTTAAGTAAGTAAGTAAGTAAATAAATTAAATTAAATTAAATAATTTTTAAAAAGAGTTAACTGACTAATAGGGTACCAGGTCACCTTGAAAATCTTACTGCTGTGTGAGCAGATTCTAGTCAGTAGTTTGAGTATGTTATCATTAATCTGGAGTAAATGATACCTTCTGAGTAATAGTGATGAACAGAATGTATCTTACATGACTTTCTGATATTTTTAAATATATTCTTTTGTTTTCTTTATTCTTCTCCATATCACTGGGGGATATATTGGAAGCCTATGGTTTATAGGCTATGTATGAATATGCCAAATACTGTTTATAAGGCATTCACTATTTCTGAATCAACTTCATTTCTTTGAAACAAGTATGCAGGTGGGTATGTTTTTTAAATTGATTTATTTTACAAGGCAAATAATGTATAGTGAGGTTAGAGCACTTGGGTTCTAGTTCTCATTCTCTTTATTAGTCTTTCTCTCTCTTTTTTTTTTAAAGAATTATTTTATTGGGGCTGGCAGGTGGCATGGTGGTTAAGGGTGCTGGACTCCCATGTGGCTGACCACGGTTTGAATCCTAGACCTGGCACCTTGTTTTCTCACTTTCCCTATCCCTCTCTCTCTCATTTTATACCTTTCTGGTCAAACTAAAATACAAAAAAGAGAAATAAATAAATAAAGTTAAATAAAATAATTCTTTTTTTTAAAATAATTTTCTTTCCTTTCCTTTCCTTTCTTCCTTTCTTAATTTGACCAGAGAGGGACAGAGTGAGGGAGAGGGAAAGTGAGAAAGCAAGCCTCCAGGTCTATGACTCAAACCATGGTCAGCCATGTGGGAGTCCAGCACCCTTAACCACCACGCCACCTTCCAGCCCCTTCACTAGTCTTACTACCATTTGAAAATTCATCATTCTTTTTTTAGAGGAAGAGATTTTTGCTATAGAGTGCGGGTGCTCGCTGGAAAGAGAGACAGAAAGTGAGAAATCAGCCCTCCAGGGGACATGGCCATGCTGCAGTCCCTTCTCCATTCTCCTCTCAGGATTTTGGGAATGCACGCTCACACGTCTGACATGAGTTTTAAGCCCTAGGTCTGGGACCTAAACCTTGGTGGACTATGTGTGAATCCAGTGACATAGCAATTTCACTATCTGCTGGTCCCAACAACTCGTCATTCTAGTCCTTAGGTTTTCACTTATAAAACTGTATAATAACAAAAATACGCCCTCAGTAGGATTGTTGTGAATATGATAAAGTATTCAAATCAGTTGGGCACCAGCAGTTGGGATGCTGGTTAAGGTGCTGGACATCCCCACATGGCTGACCACGGTTCGAGTCCTGGACCTGGTGGCTTGCTTTCTCACTTTCCCTCTTTCTCTCTCTCTCTCTCTGGTCAAATTAAAAATAAATAAATGAATAAATAAAATTAAATAAGTAATTCTTAAAAAATAAAGTCAGTTGTGTCCTTCCTACAGTGTAATATAGGATAAGTAATCTCTTTAGAATAATGGTCTCTCTCACTCTCTCTCTCTTACACACACACACACACACACACACACACACACAGAAGTAGTAACTGTGTGGTAAAGGATGTGTTAACTAAGTTGATAGTAGTAATCATTACATAATATACATATAAGTGACACCATTGTACACCTTCAATATATAAATTGTTTGTCAATTACACCTCAATAGAGTTGGGAAACTTTAAAAAGTAGTTTTTAAGGGGCCAGCAAGTGACATGGTAATTAAGGTGCTGGATTCCCCCATGGCCAACTGTGGTTTGATTCTCAGACCTGGCAACTTGAAAATTACACCAGTCACGTGTGCATGCATACTCAAAATCCCAACAGGAGAGGGGAGGATAAGGGACAGTGGCATGGCTATTCCCGCTGGGGGGTGGTTTCTCACTTTGCTTTTCTGTGTCTCTCTGTCTCTTCTAAAGTGCACATGAGCTGTGGCAGAAACTTAAAAAAAAAAAAAAAAGTAGTTGTTAATAAAAGCTAAGATAGGACTAGCTTTGTGGCACAACAATAATGTGCCACTCGAGGGAAGCTGGATCCCACATGGTGACCATGGTTCAAATCCTTGGCCTGGTCAGCCTGAATCACGCTAGGCATGCATCCAAGTGCCCAAGATCCAACAGGCTAGAGACTGGAGTAAGGGAATCATGGTGTGACTAAACCCTGTGGAAGGTGCTTGTCTCTTTTTCTCTCTCGCTCTCTCTCGCACATTCATGTGCTCTGTCATAAATAAAGGAAAAGAAATGAGGAAACTAATGTAAGTAATAGCACTTAATAAATACGATGCTAATATTACCAAGGTACTGTACTAGAGTTGAAGACAAAGTCTTGGTTAAGACAGATACAAGTCCTAATTTTTATGAACCTTATATTTTTTTTAGTCAAGAGTGTAGACAGTATTGGGGCCAGCAGGTGGTGTGGTGGATAAGGGCACTGGATTTTCACATGGCCAACCTTGGTTCAAGTCCTGGACCTGGTGGCTTGCTTTCTCACTTTCCCCCTCCCTCCCTCCCTCCCTCTCTCTCTCTCTCTCTCTCTCTCGTCAAATAAAGAAAAAAAATAACAATAACAAATGGAAATAAATAAATAAATAATTCTTAAAAAAAAAGAGTATAGGCAATATAGGCAAGTTATCCAATAAATAAGCAAGATGTGAGTTTGTCAAAAGTGCTGTAATGACAGGATAATATGAAAAAAGTACGCAAACATTTGGGAGGATGCTACTTTCGTTTTTATCCTGAGTAACTGGAGAAATGCTGGAACTATGATGAATTTGAAAAGATGAGAGGACTCAGGGCCAGCAGATGGCATCCTGGACTCCCACACAGTCGACCACAGTTCAGATCTCGGACCTAGTGGCTTGTTTTCTCACTTTCTCTCTCTGGTGAGTGCATATGCCCTGTAGCAAAATTGGAAAAAAAATAAATAAAAAGGGAGAATTCAAAAGGAAGGAGAGGTTTTGCCATAGGGTGCATGCGCTCGCCAGACAGACAGAGAGAGGCAGAGAGACAGAAAGCGAGAAATCACCCCTCCCAGGAGGAATGGCCACACCGCAAACCCTTCTCTTCCATTCTCCTCTTGGGGTCTTGTACACTCACACACATGCACGGTGTGAGTTTTAAGCCACCAGATCCAGGACTCGAACCACGGTTGACTACATAGGAATCCAGCGACATAGCCATTACACTAGCTGTTGGTGCTTAGATGTGTTCTGTTTTGAACATTTGAGCTAGAGATGGTAACAGGAAATTTAGATGGAAATACTGAGTGAGAAGTGAGAGCCATCAGGGTTAGAAATGTATGTACTTTTTTTCTTTTAGAATTATTTAACTTTATTTATTTATTTGTTTATTTGTTTATGTATTTTAATTTAACCAGAGAGGGACGGGGGTGAGGGTGAAAAAGCAAGCCGCCAGGTCTGGGACTTGAACCATGGTTGGCCATGTGAGAGTCCAGCACTCTTTTTTTTGGAGAGGTTTTAGCTATAGGGTTTGTGTGCTCACCAAAAAGAGAGAGACAGAGAGACAGAAAGTGAGAAATCACCCCCTGGGGGGGATGGCTACACTATAATCCCTTCTCCTTCATTCTCCTCTCGGATCTTGGGCACACATGCACATGTGCCCGGCATGAGTTTTAAGCCACCGGGTCCAGGACTTGAACTGCGGTCGGCTACATGGGAGTTCAGCGACATAGCCATTACACCAATTGCTGGACCTCCTGTATGTATATTTTTTCACCATATGCATAGAGGAGAAAATGAAAGTTGATGACTTTCCAAGTATAGAGTAGAAAGACCTTGTGAAGAAAGAACGATAAAATTTAAATCTAAAATTTAAGTCACGTCATTTAAGTGATTGATAATGAAGCAGATGCATAAAGGAATACTGTCTGTTGAGAATCAGACAGGACAGATCTAGGATGTGGTTAGAGGGAACACATGTTCATTTTAGTTTTTTTTTTGTGTGTGTGGTAAAATATACATAAAATGTATCATGTTAACCATTTTTTAATTGAACAATTTAGTTGTATTAAGTATACCGTTATATTATTGTGAATGTATTTATCAATTTCCAGAACTTAAAATTTTAAGAATTAGTTATGTAATTTTATTTATTATTATTTTTAAAATTTGCTATAGGGCATCTGTGCTCATGGGGTGGGGAGCAAAGGGAGGGAGGGGAAGTGAGCAAACAAGCCGCCAGGTCTGAGACTTGAACTGCAGTTGGCCAAGTAGGAGTCCAGTGCCTTAACCACCATACCACTACTGGCCCCTCCAGAACTTTTTTTTTATCACCCCAAACATTATTATTTACTACACCCAGTAAATGAGATAATATAGACTACAGCCCCTCAGAACACTATTCTTCCTTCTATCTCTATGAATTTGACTGTTGTATCTCATATAAATGGAATCTTATTTTTGTCTATTTATGTCTGGTGTATATAATGTGGTCCCTGTTCATCAGTGTTATAGTCTATATTAGAATTTCATTCTCCCTATCAGTTTTTTTTTAAATTTTTTAAAAATTTATTCATTCAGATTGAGACACACAGAGAGAGAGAGGGAAAGTGAGAAAGCAAGCCACCAGGTCCGGGATTCAAACCATGGTCAGCCATGTGGGAGTGTCCAGTGCCCTTAATCACAATGCCACCTGCTGGTCCCCCTTATCAGTTTTGTTTTAAATTTTGGTAAAATACACATAATTTTAAATATATCAGTTTAACTATTTTAAGTATATAGTTCAGTAGTGTTAAGTACATTCACATTGTTCTAGAACTAACATCCAGAACTCTTATTTTCTTCAAAAACTGAATTTCTGTACCCATTAAACAGCTCCTGATTTCCCCTTTCCCCCAGCCTCTAGTACCCACCATTCTACTTTTTTATTTTTAAGATTAATTTAACTAATTTATTATCATTATTATTTTAAAATTTTGCTATAGGCACACATGCTCACTGGAGAGAGAGAGAGAGGGAGAGAGAGAAAATAAAGCAAACCATCAGATCCAGAACTTGAATTGTAGTTGGCCATGTTGAAGTCCAGTGCCCTTAACCACCATGCCACCTACTGACCCCATTCTACTTTCTGTCTATGAATTTGACTGCTCTAGGTACTTCATGTAAGTGGACTCGTACAGTATTTGTCTTTCTTTGTGACTGGCTTATTTCACTTAGCATAATGTCCTCAAGGTTTATCTATGTATGAGAACTTCATTCATTTATTTATTTATTTTTAAATGTGCTAAATGATGCACATATTTGCTGGAAAGAGACAGAGAGAGAGAAAGTAAGCATCCGCCACCCCCAGGGGGGATGGCCATGCTGCAATCCCTTTTCTTCCATTCGGCTCTTACAATTTTGGGCATGTATGCACATCCACCTGGCATGTTTTTCAAGCTGCTGGAACCGGGACTCAAACCACATAGTTAGGCCATATGGGATTCAGCTGCCTTGACCACCACTCCACATGCTAGCCCAAGAACTTCATTTCTTTTTATGACTGAATAACATTCCATTATCCATCTATCTCGTATTTTGTTTATTCGTTCATCTGTCTATGGCTATTTGGTTTGTTTCCAACTTTTGTCTATTGTGAATATCGCTGCAGTGAAAATTAGCATATAGGGCCAGCACGTGGTGCTGAGGTTAAGTCGCTGGTTCTCACATGGCTGACTGCCAGATCTGGCAACTGGAAAATCACCATGGGAGCATGTTCGGGCATCCCCACAATCCTCAGAGACCGGAGGAAAAGAGTTTGCAGTGTGGCCATCCCCTCTGAGGGCGGGGAGGGTGGGCGTGATTTCTCATTTTCTCTATCTCTCTGGCGAACGCATACACCTATGGCAAAAACTTAAAAAAAAAACAAAAAAGTATATAAATACCCATTTGATTTCCCCACTTCGATTCTTTTGTGCATACACCCAGAATTGCTAGATCATATAGTAGTTCTGTGAGGAACTGCCATACTATTTTCCACAATGGCTATACAATTTTACATTTCCAACAGTATTGCATAAGGGTTTCGACTTCTCGTTTTAGCCATATTGTTTTCTATATCCACCCTAATGAGTAAGCAGTCGCATCTCTTTGTGTTTTTGATTTACATTTCCCTAATGATTTATGATGTTAAGCATATTTTCATATGCTTACTAGCCATTTGTATGTCCTCTTTGGAGGGGTGTTTATTCAAGTCCTTTGCCTTTTTTTGTTGTTTTGTTTTTGCAATATGGTGCATGCTTTTACCAGAGAGAGAAAGAAAAAGTGAAAAATCATCCTCCTCCCCCTAGGGGGAATAGCAATATTGCAAGGTCTTCTCCTCCATTACCCTCTCGGTATTTTGGGCATACACACACACACACATACACACACATGCACGCACACACACACACACCAGGTATAATTTGCAAGCTGCTAGGTCCAGGATTTGAACCATGTTATTGGCCATGGGGACTGTAGCACCTTAACCTCCATGCCACCTGCTGGACTCTGGGTATATAATTTTTTGACCCTGCTCCTTTTAGCTGTATGACTATAAGTCCTGACTCCATGTGCCTCAGTTTCTTAAACTGTAAAACAGATCTTTTTTTTTTTTTTTTTAACCAAAAGGCATATGCACTAGCCAGAAAGAGACAAGGAGACACAGAGGGAGAAAGCATCTCCTAATGGAGCCACAATCCCTTCTCCTCTATTTCTCCATCTTGTCAGGACTTTGGCCATGTACATGTGCCCAGCATGTTTTTCAAGCTGCCGGAGCTGGAATTCGAACAAATGTTGGCCATATGAGATTTGGCCTCATTAACCAGTAGGCTATAGGCTGGCCCCAAATTGAGATGGTTTATTGTTATTGTTTGATTTTGCCCTTGTCAGAAAGAAACAGGACAGAGAAGGAGAGGGAGAAAGCATCCCCCTAATTGAGGATGGTTATGCGTCAATGCCTTTTCCTCCATTTCTCCACCTTATTTGGATTTTTGGCATGCATGCATATGTACCCAGTGTACTGGAGTGTTTTTCAAGCTATCAGGGTCAGGATTTCAACCATGTGCTTAGCCATGTAGAATCTGGTTCTCTGGGGACCAGCAGTTAGTGTAATGGCTATGTCTCTGGACTCTCACGTAGTCGGCCGTTGTTCGAGTCCCAGACCCAGTGGCTTAAACTCATTCCGGGCGTGTGTGCGTGCATGCCCAAGATCCCTAGAGGAGAATGGAGGGGAAGGGATTACAGCGTGGCCATCCCCCCTGGGGAGTGATTTCTCGCTTTCTGTCTCTCTGTCTCTCTCTGTCTTTCTGGCAAGTGCACGCGCCCTATAGCAAAAACCTCTCCAAAAAACAAAAAAGAATCTGGCTCTCTGAACCACCATTCCACAGGGCCAGCTCTAAGTTAGTTCTAATATGTATTTTATATGGTTATTATGAGGTTTGAATGAGTTAATTACACATAAAGCAGATAGAATAAGACTTGTCAATTAATAGTCATTAATTATTATAGTGTAGTATAAGTGCTTAATTTCTTTAGTGTAGGGACTAAAAATATGTGAAGTTATGAAGAAGACTGATGGGTGAGGAATGCTCAACAGCCTAGATGTCTTGAGCAAAGTAAGAATTGAAATAATCTGGTAACACAGAGGGGTTTGTGAGATAAGGGTCTTTAAGAATGTGCAGTTTATAATTGTCTTTTGGAGACTCTGGAATTATTCAAAGGCTAGTAAAATAGAATTTGTGAGGTTTAATGAGGGTATCATAAGATAGACCTGTGTGACATAGTGTCTTCCTCTTTTCTTTTTTTTTAAAAAATGTGCCATGTGTGTTCTCCAGAGAGAGATGAGAAAGAAAGAGAAAGAAAGTGAGAAATCTCAGTACCCCTCCTCCCTGGAGGGTATAGTCATGCCCTAGTCCCTTCTCTTCCATTCTTTATTCTCTCAGGATTTGGGGTATGGAAACACACATGCCCAGTGTGTTTTTTAAGGCTCTGGGACTTGAACTTGCATTGGGCTATGTGGGATTTAGTCACCTTAACTACCATACTACCTAACTGGCCTGAAATAGTGTCTTTTTACAAAAATGTGCTAGCTTCAGGGCCAGCAGGTGGCGTGGTGGTTAAGGGCACTGGACTCCCACATGGCCAACCATGATTCGAGTCCTAGACCTGGTGGCTTGCTTTCTCACTTTCTCTCTCTCTCTCTTGCTCTGTCTGTCTTTGGACAAATTTAAACAAATAAAGTTACATACAATAATTCTTTAAAAAAATTTTCTGGCTGGAAGCAATACTGGTAGGCTTTGCAACTCCAATGTTGATTAAGTGAGGATTGTGGACCATCAACAGCTGATCAAAGAAGCTTAGATGATAGTGAAAACAGCAGTGAAGTCGATGGCAATGAATCAAAGCCCAAGGAGCCAAATATTATTAGTAAACTCAGTTACATAAGAACTGTAATGTGGGGGCCAACAGATGGCATGGTGGTTGGGATGCTGGACTCCCACATGGCTGACCTCAGTTTGAGTTCTATAACTGGGGGCTTTTTCTCTATCAAGCAAAAAAATTTTTAAGAGAAACTTTTGTTATAGGGCACGTGCACTTGCCAGGAGACAAAGAGAGACAGATAGAAAGAGAGAAATCAATTCCCAGTGGGTATGGCCATGCCGCCATCCCTTCTCCTCCATTCTTCTCTCAGGATTTTGGGCATACACACACATGTGCCTGGTGTGAGATTCAAGGCACCAGGTCTGAGACTTGAACTGCGGTCAGCTATGTGAGAGAGAGTTCAACAATGTAACCATTACCCCATCTGCTGGCCCCTCTAGAGCAAACTTTTTCATTAAAAAATTTATTTATTTAATTTTATTTATTTATTCATTTATTTTTTAATTTGACCAGAGAGAGACAGAAAGAGAGAGAGAGAAAAAAAAAGTGAAAAAGCAAACCACCAGTTCTAGGACTTGAACCATAGTTGGCCATGTGGGAGTGTCCAGCTCCTTAACCACCATGCCACTTGCTAGACCCCCTCTAGAGCAAATTTTAAAAATAATAGTAATAAGTGAAACTATATAAATCATTAAAAAACACCAGTTGCTGAGGAGATTTAAACCAACTGGCTTAGAAAGTTTTGGAAGCTAGTCAGTTTGAGGACATGCTAAGTTTGAGGCTGTGATAGTAGAGTAATACAATAGATTACGGTTGCAGATTTATTTTTCTTTGTTTTTCTATATATTTTTTAAATATAACAAATGTTTATTTTTAAATTAATTAATAATTATTATTATTGTTTGATTTTGCTATAGGACACATGCCCTAGCTAGAGTGAGACAGAGAGAGAGAAGATGAGAAAGCAGGCTGCCAGGTCTGGGACTCAAACTGCAGTTGGTCATGTGAGAGTCCTGTGCCACCAGGCCACCTGCTGGCCCATGTTTTTCTTTTTCTTTTTTTAAGTTTACTTATTTCTTCTGTGAGAGAGAAAGAGAGATAACACCCTTAACAAGGTCTCATTTCTTTTTTTTTAAAGAATTATTTTATTTAACTTTATTTATTATTATTATCATTATTATTTTCCAGTTTGATCAGAGAGACACAGAGAGAGAGAGAGAAGAAGTGAGAAAACCCTTAACAAGGTCTTAATGCCATGCTCCACCCCAGCTCCAGCCAACTCCAGGTCATAGACATGCACATGCCCTGCATACTCAGGTGTCTGGACAAGAACCTAGAACCTTCTCATGTGGGCAAACCTCATACCACATTGCAGTTTAACACTATAGTGCTATCTGGTCCCCCAGATTTTTTTTTTTTTTTTTTGGAGAGGTTTTTTGCTATAGGGTGTGTGTGCTCACCAGACAGACAGAGAGACAGAAAGTGAGAAATTGCCCCCCAGGAGGGATGGCCACGCTGTAGTCCCTTCTCCTCCATTCTCCTCTTGGGATCTTGGGCACGCATGCACACGTGCCTGGCGTGAGTTTAAATCATTACCCTAACTGCTGGTTCCCGTTTATGATTATTTTGTTTTTAATTTTCCATAGGGCACATGTGCTCACCAGAGAAAGAGATAGAGAGAGAGAGAGAGAGAGAGAGAGAGAAAGCAAGCTGCCAGAGAAAGCAAGCTGCCAGGTCTGGAACTGAAACCATTGTTGGCTGTTTGGGAATCCAGTGCCTCAACCACTATGCCACCTGCTGGTCCTACATGATGTTTTTATTTTTGTTTTAAATAATTATTTTATTTAACTTTATTTATCCATTTACTTATTTATTTTAATTTAACCAGAGAGGGACAGAGTGAGAGAGAGAGAAAGTGAGAAAGCAAGCCACCTGGTCCAGGACTCGAACCGCAATTGGCCATCTGAGTATCCAGTTCCCTTAACCACCATGCCACCTGCTGACCCCTCCTACATGATGCTTTTAAAAAAAATTATATTGGGGACCAGCATTTAGTGTAATGGCTATGTCGCTGGACTCCCATGTAGTCAACCACGGTTCGCGTCCCGGACCCGGTGGCTTAAAACTCACGCCGGGCACGTGTGCGTGTGTGCCCAAGATCCCGAGAGGAGAATGGAGGAGAAGGGATTGCAGCGTGACCATCCCCCTGGGGGGTGATTTCTCGCTTTCTATCTCTATGTCTCTCTCTGTCTGTCTGGCGAGCGCACGCGCCTTATAGCGAAAAAACCTCTCCAAAAAAAAAAATTGTACTTATCTATTTACTTCATGAGTGCGAGAGAGAGAAAGAGTGAGAGAGAAAAAAAGAGCAAGAGAGAAAGACAACAACCCCAAAAGAATATCAATGCCATGATGTACCGCTAGCCTTCAGCCAACCTTTGATCATAGGCATGTACATCTAACATACTCAGAATATTATCTGGACTTGAGTTAGAAACTTTCTTGTGGGATTGTCTCAAAATGTTAAATTTATGACTGTGTCAACATTTGGTCTCCCATGATACTTATTTTGTTAATTTTTTTCCCCATTAATAACCCCCTTTATAAGAAGACTTAATGATATTTTTCCCTGGGACCAGCAGATGGCGAAATGGTTTTACCCTGGGCTCCCACATGGCCGGCCACTGTTTCAGTTCTGGATCTGAAGGCTTGAAACTCATAGGAGGCGCGCATTTGCCTCTGTGTCCGTCCAGAGTCCCAAGAGGAGAATGAAGAAGGGATTGCAGGCCTGGTGGTTGCCAGGGATGGGCTGGGGGTGATTTCTCACTTCCCTTCTCTCTAGTGAGCCTATGTGCCCTATAGCAAAAAATCTCTCAAAAGAAACTACTACCAAAAATTGACATACACATATGCTGCTTAGTATTTTTTCACCCAGGCTTTTTTGGCTTTTTATCTTTAGGTTTGTTGGATTCTTTAGATTTTGATTGTTATTGTCCTAAGATCCTTTTTTTTTTGAAGGTTTTTTGCTATGGGGCACATGGGCTCGCCAGAAAGAGGGAGACAGAGAGATAGAAATCGAGAAATCACCCTCCAGGAGGGATAGCCATGCTGCAATCCCTTCCCCTTGATTCTCTTCTCAGGATCTTGGGCATGCACGCACATGGTCCTGGTGTGAGTTTAAGCCACCGCATGGGAGTCCAGCAACATAGCCATTACACCAACTGCTGGTCCCCCTAAGATCCTATTGAGAAACTGGTATTTAGATTTATTTTTATCATATAACTAGAGGAATGAGCTTATGTTTGCTTCCTCCTGTACAAATTGTTGCATCTGAGTCAACTATAGAATTTGGTTTGCCTTGTTAAGACATCTGAGGGAGATATAATATCATGTAACTAAAGTAGAAAGCTGTTAATAGAGAAAGGAAGACAGGTTACTCACAAAGGACATTGGTTCTCAAACTTAAATGTTACTAGAAATCACCTGGGCATTTCTTTTATTTTTTTTGAAAAAGTGAGAAAGCACTCCCTAGCGGGGATGTCCACCCCTCATTCCCTTCTCCTCCATTCTCCTGTCAGGATCTTGGGAATGCATGTACAGGTGACTGGCGTGAGGTTTACTTTTTTATTTTTAATTTAACTTTATTTATTAATGTTATCATTTTTAAATTTTTTAAAGAAGTATTTTATTTAACTTCATTTTTTTATTTACTTATTTTAATTTGACTAGAGAGGGACAGAGTGAGAAAGAGAGAGGGAAAGTGAGAAATCAAGCCACCAGGTCCGGGACTTGAACCATGGTTGGCCATGTGGGAGTCCAGTGCCCTTAACTACCATGCCACCTACTGGCCCCATTATTTTTTAATTTGACCAGAGGGAGAGAGACAGAGTGAGGGAAAGTGAGAAAGCAAGCCACCAGGTCCAGGACTTGAACCATGGTCAGCCATGTGGGAGTCCAGCGCCTTAACCACCACACCACCTGCTAGCTGCCCAGGTGTGAGTTTTAAGCTGCTGGGTCCAGGACTTGAACTGTGGTCAAGCACTTGGGAGTATAGCCATTACACCATTTGCTGGTTCTGACCTGGGCATTTCTTTAAAAAAAAATTATTATTATTTTATTTTAGTTAGTTAGTTATTTAAATTTGACCAGAGATGAATAGAATGAGAGACATAGAGAGAGAGGGAAAGTGAGAAGACAAGCCACCAGGTCCATGACTTGAACTGCATTCTGCCATGTGGAAGTCTAGCGTTCCATTTTTTTTTGAGGGGGGAGGAGGTTTTTGCTATAGGGCGTGCATGCTTGCCAGAAAGACAGAGAGAGACAGAGAGACAGAAAGTGAGGAATCACCCCCCAAGGGGATTGCCATGCTGCAATCCCTTCTCTTCTATTCTCCTCTTGGGATCTTGGGACATGCACGCACACGCGCCTGGCATGAGTTTAAGCCACTGGGTCCAGAACTTGAACCATCATCGACTACATGGGAGTCCAGCGACGTAGCCATTATGTCAGCTGTTGGTCCCTGCTCTTAACCACCATGTCACCTGCTGGCCCCTGGGCATTTCTTTCTTTCTTTTTAAAGAATTATTTATTTATTATCATTATTTTTCTATTTGACCAGAGAAAGAGTGAGAGAGAGAGAGAAAGTGAGAAAGCAATCTTCCAAGTCCAGGACTTGAACTGTGGTCAGCCATGTGGGAGTCTAGCACCTTTAACCACCATGTCACCTGGTGGCCCCTCCCTGGGCATTTCTTAAAATGCAGATTTTTAGTTCATTATCTGTGAGGCTTTTTTTTTTTAAATACCCATTCTATTTTGTTTTATTTATTATTATTATTATTTTTAATTTCACCAGACAGAGAAAGAGAGAAAGGGAAAGTGAGAAAGCAAGCCAGTAGGCCTGGGGCTTGAACTATGGTCAGCCTTGTGTGAGTGCAGTGCCCTTAACCACCACGCCACCTCCCAGTCACTTGTGAGGTGTTGCTTAACATTTGGAATTCTGCATTCCAGACAAAGCTCCCAAGAGATGTTTTTGCTGCTGGTCTGTAGGCACTTTGAGGAGTAAGAACTGAGGGGTTTAGGACCAGCAGTTAGCATAATAGCTATGTTGCTGGACTCTCATGTAGTTGACCATGGTTCAAGTCCCAGACCTGGTGGCTTAAACTTACGTTGGGTGCGTGTGCCTGTGTGCCCAAGATCCCAAGAGGAGAATGGAGGAGAAGGGAGGAGAAGGGATTACGGCATGGCCATCCCCCCTGGGGGGTGATTTCTCGCTCTCTGTCTCTCTCTGCCTTTCTGGCGAGTGCACACACCCTATAGCAAAAACCTTAAAAAAAAAAAATACTGAGCGGTTTGTTATTCCCAAACAGATAATATTGAAGAAATGCTGCTTGTATCGCTCCCCTTCTATGCCAGAGAATTTGAACAGACCAAGACTCAAGCAGGTGTTAAAATTCAAGGACAATTTAATACCAGATAAAGTAAAAAAGAAGTATTGTTATGGCCAGAAAGAACTCAAGAAGGTAAGAATTTTTTAAAGAGAATCTGTTACTCTTCTTTCTTATGGTCTTCTCTGCTTTTTTGGTATGGAGATTGCTTTGGTATGCCTTCCTTGTCTTATTCCTCATTACTTTTACCTCTTTGTTCTTTCCATCTTTTTGTCTTATCTGCGTCTATATATTAAATATTTCACAGGACCAGCAGTTGGCGTAATGGCTATGTCGCTGGACTCCCATGTGGTCGACTGTGGTTCAAGTACCGGACCCAGTGGCTTAAACTCACCCTGGGCACATTTGCCTGTGTGCCCAAGATCCCGAGAGAATAGAGGAGAAGGGATTGTGGCCTGGCCATCCTCCCTGGGGAGGTGATTTCTCACTTTACGTCTATCTGTCTCTCTCCTTCTGGCGAGTGCATGCATCCTATAGCGAAAAACCTCTCCAAAAAAAAAAAAAATTACAATAAATATCTATATTATACTTTTAGAAATTATCATACTGTCTTCCCAATCCTCATTTTTTTTTAAACTTTACTTATTTATTCATTTACTTTTAATTTGACTATAGAGAGACACAGAGAGAAAATGAGAAAGCAAACCAAGTCCAGGACTTAAATCGTGGTTGGCCACCTGGGAGTGTCCAGCACCTTAACCACAATGCCATCCGCTGGTCCCTACAACCCTCTTTTTAAAGATGAATGAATACAAAGAAACTTTGATTGTAATGTATACTTTATGTTGTTTTACATACGGTCTGACACAAACAATATCACATCGCAGAAATGGTTTAGTGAAAGGTGACTTTTGAAAAACTTAGCCCTGAGCCAGTAGATGGCATGGTGATTAAGGCACTGGACTCCCACATGACTAACTGCATGGTGGTTAAGGCACTGGACATTAAGGCACTGGAATCCCAAATGGTGGACTGTGGTTCAAGTCCCTGGCAGTTTGCTTTCTCGCTTTCCCTCTCTTAATCTGTCTCTCTCTGTCTCTCTCATTCTAGTGAGCATACATGCCCTATAGCAAATTAAAAATTAATTAATTAATTAAATTGAATAATTCTGAAAAGAAAAGTATATTAGATGAGTGTGCATGTGTGCCTAATTTCTTTTTCTTTTTTTTTTTTTTTTGGAGAGATTTTCGCTGTAGGGCGCGTGTGCTCGCCAGACAGACAGAGAGAGACATAGAGACAGAAAGTGAGAAATCACCCCCCGGGGGGATGGTCACGCCGCAATCCCTTCTCCTCCATTCTCCTCTCAGGATCTTGGGCATGCACGCACACGTGCCCAGTGTGAGTTTTAAGCCACCAGGTCCGGGACGCGAACCGTGGTCAACTACATGGGAGCCCAGCGATATAGCCATTACGCTAACTGCTGGTTCCCATATGTGCCTAATTTCTTGAGAGAATTGAGAACTAAAGGAGAAGGAATTGCAGCATGAGTATGTCCCACTGAGGGGTGCTTGCTCTTCCCCTTCTGTCTCTGTCTCTGTCTCTGACAAGCACACGTGTCCTCTAGCAATGAAAAATATATATAATTGTGGGCCAGCAAGTGGCATGGTGGTTAAAGGTGCTGGATTCCCACGTGGCTGACCATGGTTCGAGTCCTGGACCTGGTGGCTTACTTTCTCACTTTCCCTTTCTCTCTCTCTCTGTGTCTCTGTCTGGTCAAATTAAAAAATAATAATAACAAATAGAATTAAATAAATAATTAAAAAATATATAATTGTAATCTATAATGTGTGATATATGATTTATTTAGCCAATAGTCTATTATGGAGCATTTAACTTACTATACTCTGTTATAAACGTACTAGGATAGCCATACTTATAGCCAGATTTTTATGCATGTCTTTGTTTCCTCAGAGAAACAAGTGTAATTATTAGAGCAAAGACTATCATATTGTTAATGAGCCTGTACTTCCCTTGCCCCAATCCCCTGGTTTTTAAACCTTTAATGTGAAGATTGGTGGTGGGTGGGATTCTTGTCATCCTCAGGGCTTAGATCTAAAGAAGACAGTCTCTCTCTGTGACATAAATATCACTCAGATGCTGGAGGAAGATTCCAGCCAAGGGCAACTGATTGGTGATTTCTCCAAGGTGAGTTTGGTTACACCCATGCTATATTTCAGTGAGTCATTTCAGATCCAAATCTTTTCTTCTGTTTGCAGAGGTTGCTAGATAAGATTATGCATCCTTACCAAATATTCTGAAAATCTGAAGGTGTTCTAATGGTAGATCTAGGCCCTAAGCCTTTTAAAACAGTGGGGATAATATGAGACTTCTTTTTGTTTTTCTTTTTACTGTTTTCTTTTTTAAAAATATGTGGGGCTGGAAGATGGCATAGTGGTTAAGGGCACTAGATTCCCACATGGCCTACCGCAGTTTGTGTCCTGGACCTGGCAGCTTGCTTTCTCATTTTCCCCCTCTCTCTGTCCCTCCCCTTCCCCATAGGGCATATATGCTTGCCAGAGAGAGAGACAGTGAGAGGAAACGTGAGAAATCACTCTCCACAGAAGATGACCATACTACAATTCCTTCTCCATTCTCTCTGGATTTTGGACATGCATGCACCTGTGCCCAGTGTGATTTTCAAGCTACCAGGCCTAGGACTTAAACTGTGGTTGATCATGTGGAAGTCCAGCACCTTAACCACTATGCTACCTGCTGGCTCAAGAAAATAATTTTTAAAAGTATATAGATTGGGTCCAGACGGTAAAGCATAGTACTCTGCAAGGCTGACCCATATGGGAAGAATCTATATTCATGTCCAGAAACTTCCCTGAGTGCAGTAGGCAGATGTGTGCCCATGATCCAGGGGTGCCTGAGGCTAGGGGTAGATTATGGCATTTGGACCCTGTTGAGAGTTCTTTTTCTCACATTCATGGAAGACATAAGTAAAACTTAAACACACATACACATACATATAAATAAAATAATTAGTCATTACAGAAAAGATAGAAAGTAAGAACACTTATCCCAGACCTTATCAACCAGAAAAATAATTACTTGGTATATATTCTTTTTTGGTTTTAGGAACTGGAGATTAGCAGTTAACATAATGGCTATGTCGCTGGACTCCCATGTAGCTGACTACAGTTAGAGTCCCAGATCCTTTAAACTCACGCCAGACAACTGTGTGTGCGTGCCCAAGATCCCTAGAGGAGAAGGGATTGCGGAGTGGCCATCCTCCCGGGGGGGTAATTTCTCACTTTCTGTCTCTCTGTTTCTCTCTGTCTTTCTGGTGAGTGCACACGCCCTGTAGCAAAAACTTCTCCAAAATAAAAAAAAAAAAATTATTATTTCAGGCCAGCAGGTGGTGTAGTGATTAAAGTACGGGACTCCCACATGGGACTCCCTCACGGGATTCCCTCGGTTTGAGCCCCAGACCCAGAGACTTGAAAATCATGCCAGGCATGTATTTGTGCGTGCCCAAAATCCTGAGAGGAGAATGGAGAAGGAATTGTGGTATGGCCATCCTCCCAGGAGGTGATTTCTTGTTTTCTGTCTCCCTGGTCAGCATACATGGCCTATGGCAAAAATCTCTCCCCCAAAATTATTTATTTAATTTTATCTATTGTTACTAGTATTTTAAAATTTGCTATAGGGCACATGTGTTCACCCGAGAGAGACAGACAGACAAAAAGCAAGAAAGGAAGCCACCAGGTCCCAAACTGGAACTGTGCCCAAGATCCTGAGAGGAGAATGGATGAGAAGGGATTGCGGTGTGGCTATCCCCCCTGGGGGGTGATTTCTCGCTTTCTGTCTCTCTGTCTTCCTGGCGAGCGCATGCGCCCTATAGCAAAAACCTCTCTCCTCCAAAAATAATATATATATATATATACACACAGACACACACACACATATATATACACATATACACACACACACACCTTTTCATGTTGACAAACAGTTCTGCTTTATCATTTCATCATTTTGAATAGCTCCATGTTATTTCACTGCACATAATTTATTCATAAATACCTTTTATTTTTTTTTTTAAGAGGGATTTTTCCTATAGGGCGCACGCACTCACCGTAGAGGCAGAGACAGAAAGCGAGAAGTCAACCCCAAAGGGGATGACCATTCCTCAATCCCTTCTCCTCCAGTCTCCTCTTGGGATCTTGGGCATGCACACACATGTGCCCGGCATGAGTTTTAAGCCACTAGGTCTGGGACTTGAACTGTAGTTGACCATGTGGGAGACCAGTGATGTAACTGTTACACCGTCTGCTGACCCCCATAAATCCCTTCTTGTAGGACGTTTACTTTCACAGTTTTCCTTACAAACAATACAGAGATGGACATGTTAGTAGACAAATCTGAAACTTTATGCATATCTGAGATTAGTTCCTTAAGATCAGTTCTTAGAAATGTAATGCTGTGGGCCAGCCTGTGGCACAGTGGTTCAGGCAACTGGATCCCACATGGTTTGTACATGCATTACCAAAATCCCAAAAAGAGGGAGAAACAGAGGAAAAGGGATTGTAGCACAACTATTCCCTATAAGGTATGCTTTCTCATTTCCCCTTTCTCTGTCTTTCTCCAGCAAGCACATGTACCTTCTGACCAAATTTATATATATGTATATATATATATATATATACACACACATATATATACATACATATACACATATGGATATATATAATATTGTTTGGTTAGGAAGAAATATAATTGATGCATATACACATTATAAAGATCATTTATTTTTGAAGGCCTCTGAAATTTTAGAATTCATTTGGAAAGGACAATGTATCAGTCTTTGATTTCAAATTTGGGTGTGGAATTCTTGCTGTTATTTCAGCTCTTGGGTATTTCTAGGTATGTGTGCTGCCAACCGTGTCGGGGAGACACCAAGATCTGAAGTACGTCAACCCAGAAACAGTAAGCAGATTTCTGGAGATGGTAACTGGTTACATAAGCTACCATCTGGTCCATTCTGTCCCTAAAATCCCCACTTGCATTTGTATTTCTTTTACTGTGTTCTCTCACATGGGCTTCTTATTCAACAGAAGCTATATTGAAGGACTCTTTTATCCCATTCTTCTATCTTCTGTATTTTTTAGTTAGATATATGATACATAATTATTGTTTTAAAATAAAAAGAGAAAAGAAAGGGAGGAAGTGCAAAAAGGGAAAAGGGGGGAAATCACTCAGGGTAACTATTCATCTTGGCTTACATATTAGAATCTCGTTTACACCTATTGGTAATTATTAGTAGTAGTCTCAAAAGCCTTCTAGTTTGTACAGTAATTGGTCATCCTACCCACCTGTGCCATCAGAGGTAACCACTAGTAATATTTTCCTTAGGGCCTTCCAGATTTTATTCTAGCATGTGTTTTATAAAAATGTGATTGTGGGGCTGATAGGTTGTGTGATGGTTGGACTTCCACATGGCTGACCATGGTTCAGGTCCCAGATCTAGCAAGTCTTTTCCTCACTTTTCCTCACTTTTTCTCTCTCTGTCTCTGTCTGGTCAAATTTTTAAAATAATAATAAATAAAATAAAATAATAATTTTTTTAAACAAGTGATTATGACCCAGCCTCTGTGGTGTAGTGTACTAAACTGCAGTGGTGGAAGCCACATGGCTGACTGCAGGTTCAGATCACCTGTCTGGTTAACCTAAAACATGCCAGGTGTGCCCCCATGATTCTGACAGGTTGGAGGGCTGGAGAAAGAGTATCATAGAGTGAGGAGACCCTGTTGAGGATGCTGCTTTCTTCCCTCCACCACCTCATACATGTACATGAGCTCTCATGAATAAAATAAGTTTAAAAAAATAAAAGTAATGAAAATGTGATCATATGGACCAGCAGATGGCCTAATGATTACATTGCTGGACTCCCACATAGTTGACCACAGTTCTAGTCCTGGACCCAGTGGCTTAAAATGCCCAGTATTTGTGCATATGTGCCCAAAAATCCCAAGAGGAGGATGGAGGAAAAAGGATTGCAGCATAGCCAGCCCCCTGAGGAGTGATTTCTTGTTTTCTGTCTATTTCTCCAGCGAGTGCATATACCCCCTATAGCAAAAATCTCTCTTAAGAAAAAAAAATGCAATCATGATGAACACGTAGTGTTGCAATTATCTTGGTAAGACATTATGAGTATCTTTCTGTAATAATAAAAAAAATCTGTATTATCACTTTAATGGCTATATAGCATTATGTTTTAATGGCATATATAATTAATTTAACCAAACCCCCATTTTGAATATTTAAATCATTTCTAATATTTTGATAACCTGAAGCAATCCTGAGATGAATATCATTGTGCTTCCATCTTTGTGTACTTTTCTGTTTACTTAACATGTTATAAAAAAAATTAGAGTCCAAGTGTAATTACATTTACTTATATATATGTATTTATCAAGTTCCCTCCAGAAATGCTGAACTTATATCCTTACAAGTAGCATAAGTTTCCTCTTCTAGTTATCAATCTTTCCCTTCTATGTCCTTTTCTGCAACACTTGCTTTCTTCCTTTATAATGGCACAAAGAGAACCCATTCCCATCTCTTCTTGGAAAACTGGGATTTCTAACTGCTACCTCTGTCACTGCAGAAGTCCTTTGAGATTCCCAAGAGGCTGATTCCAGCTATACCTGTCACCAGATGAGACCATGAATATGGTTTTCCTTGGTGTCTTGGCAAAAGCCATTTGGGTTCTCTACAAAGGCCAGTCTCTATCTCATCCTCTTATGTGGGGTGGGGTTGAACCATTGCCACATTTTAGTATAGGATGACTTTGGAGGCTGGGCATCCAGTGGAATCCTGGGTGACTAATAGGAGTGTGTACATAGGGAAGGACTGAGTAACTAGCTCTTCTCCCCTTCGGAGACAGTGGATAAGGTATTCAACAATTTTTTTCTGTGCAGGTGGCTGCTTTACTGTTGGGGAAGTTCCGGGGTCTGATTGAAAAGTTTTATATCATTGATTGCCGTTATCCATATGAGTACTTAGGCGGACACATCCAGGTAAGATTATGTTGTGGACATTAGCTAGGGAGGTGCTAGAGATAGCTGTTGAGAAGAGTCTGTGGAAAAAGGATGCTGTGAACTTTAGAAACTGGTTAGAATGAAACATTTGGGGTACATCAAGGCTGACATCGTCATTTCTTTTCTTTTTTTTCCAAGAGAGATTTTTGCTATAGGGTACATGTGCTCACTGAAGACACAGAGAGACAAACAGAAAGCAAGAAATCACCCTCAAGAGGGATGGCCACTCTGCAATCCTTTCTCCTCCAATCTCCTCTTGGAATTTTAGGCAGGCACACACATGCACCCAGTGTGAATTTTAAGCCACCTGGTTTGGAACTTGAACTGCGGTTGACTATGTGGGAGTTCAGCGACATGACCATTATGACATCTGCTGGTCTCATTCCTGTTTTAATTCTATGTACTTAAGCAACTCATTTCCCTTTCCTTCTTAGAACAATCTCCTTTTCTTCTCTAGGCCTTCTACCTAGAAATAAAAACATTAATCTGGGACCAGGAGATGGTGTAATGGTTACGTCACTGGACTCCCATGTAGTTGAATGTGATTTGAGTCCTGGACCTGGCAGCTTCAAGCTCACACCGGGTGGGTGTGCTTGCGTGCCCAAAATCCAAAGAGGGGGACAGAGGAGAAGGGATTGTGGCGTGGCCATTCCCCCCAGGGGGTGATTTCTTGCTTTCTGTCTCTCAGTCTCTCTGTGGCAAATGCACGTACCCTATAGCAAAAATCTCTCTAAAAACAAGAACCATTTGTCCAAGGATTGTGAAACACTTTGCATACCCATACTGCTCATAGACATTCCTTGTAATGATCTTTACACTTCAGGTTGTTTGATTCTATGAACGGCTATTGAGCATCTACTGTATGCCAAGATCTATGCCAAGCCTTGAAGTTAGATATAGGAATATACTCAGGTCTCTTCCCTGTTTATTGTCTAGCTATCAGCCCCAAATTTCAGTCATTTCTAAAAAGTTATGTCCACAGGCCCTTGAGGAAATTCTTATTAAAATTCTTCTTCTGTAGGGAGCCTTAAACTTGTATAGTCAAGAAGAAATGTACAACTTCTTTCTGAAGAAGCCCATTGTATCTTTGGATACCCAGAAAAGAATAATCATCGTGCCGGGACGCGAACCGTGGTTGACTACGTGGGAGTCCAGCGACATAGTCATTACGCTAACTGTTGGTTCCCAATTGTCACTTTTCTTGACCCTCCTATAGACTGGAGAAAGTCTACCACTGGAGCAGCTGTCTTAGACCCCGCAGTGGAAGACCTATCTTGACAGTGGCAGAGTTGCATCCCCCCCCCTGCCCCCAGGCTGGAACAGTAGTTGGCCAAGACCATCCACCAGCCTCTAGCCTCATAAGAGAGAAATAAATTCCCTTGTTATGTCAGCCATTGTTTTTTTTTAATTGTGTTTTTGATCTGCATATAATCATTGTGGAGTACACTATGGTTTCTCAAAGTGTGCACAGAGTGTGTAATAATCAAACCAAAGATGCAGACATATTCATCTTCTTCAACACTGAACGCTGCATTACATTGTACATATTCGATAATAATTTTGCATGGTTTTTTTTTGAGAGGTAGGGGTGTCTATTGAATTGTCTATGAAATCAACCTAAGTCCCCAAAACTGATGAATGGGTTAAGAAAATGTGGCACATATATGCAATGTAATACTACTTAGTCATAAAGAATCATGATAATTTGTCCTTTGACATAAAGGACAAGCCTAGAGGAAATCATGCTAAGTGGGAAAAAAAATCATGCTAAGTAAAAAACAAGCATTTTGTCTCCAGTTAACATATACTGAATGTCCACACACTGTTAGAAATTGAAAGATTCATGGCATCGAGTATAGAGAATAATGGCAGAGAGCAGGAACTGCACAGGGTGTGTGTGTGAAGCGTTTGGGAGAAAATGATGAACAGATACAGGAAGGTGTAAACAAATGGAATAGGTTATAGAATGGTGTACCATAGCAGAGGAAATCATCATTGGCAAGCCATTGTCTTTTGAGCCTGTTATAGCAGCTTGACCTATACCCTAACTCAGCTATCCCAATGTCTCTACCAGCTCCAAAGACAGTTATTTCTACAGACATTATTCTCTCTCTCGCCCTTTTTTTTTTTTTAGAGACAGAGAGATTTTTGCTATAGACTGCATGTGCTCCCAGGGAGACAGAGAGACAGAAAGCAAGAAATCAGCCCCCAGAGATATGGCCACACCACAATCCTTTCTCCTCCGTTCTCTTCTTGGGATCTTGGGCATGGATACACATGCACCCAGTGTGAATTTTAAGCCACCTGGTTTGGAACTTGAACTGCGGTTGACTATGTGGGAGTTCAGCGACATGACCATTATGACATCTGCTGGTCTCATTCCTGTTTTAATTCTATGTACTTAAGCAACTCATTTCCCTTTCCTTCTTAGAACAATCTCCTTTTCTTCTCTAGGCCTTCTACCTAGAAATAAAAACATTAATCTGGGACCAGGAGATGGTGTAATGGTTACGTCACTGGACTCCCATGTAGTTGAATGTGATTTGAGTCCTGGACCTGGCAGCTTCAAGCTCACACCGGGTGGGTGTGCTTGCGTGCCCAAAATCCAAAGAGGGGGACAGAGGAGAAGGGATTGTGGCGTGGCCATTCCCCCCAGGGGGTGATTTCTTGCTTTCTGTCTCTCAGTCTCTCTGTGGCAAATGCACGTACCCTATAGCAAAAATCTCTCTAAAAACAAGAACCATTTGTCCAAGGATTGTGAAACACTTTGCATACCCATACTGCTCATAGACATTCCTTGTAATGATCTTTACACTTCAGGTTGTTTGATTCTATGAACGGCTATTGAGCATCTACTGTATGCCAAGATCTATGCCAAGCCTTGAAGTTAGATATAGGAATATACTCAGGTCTCTTCCCTGTTTATTGTCTAGCTATCAGCCCCAAATTTCAGTCATTTCTAAATATTGCCAATGTCCACAGGCCCTTGAGGAAATTCTTATTAAAATTCTTCTTCTGTAGGGAGCCTTAAACTTGTATAGTCAAGAAGAAATGTACAACTTCTTTCTGAAGAAGCCCATTGTATCTTTGGATACCCAGAAAAGAATAATCATCGTGTTCCACTGTGAATTCTCCTCAGAGAGGGGCCCCCGAATGTGAGTGTCTCGAACAGGTAGAGTATATGATGCAAATAGATCTTGAGTTGGACTTCCCAGACTAGTTCAGACAGAGACTGAGTGAATATTCTCTACAACAGTTTGAAGAGAGATTGAAGGAAGGCCTATCTATAGTTCAAGTGTAGCAATAAAGGAAAAATACTGGGAATGAGGTCCCATGGAGGGAAGGAGGAAGAGTGGTATTACTTGGACTTTATTTTGCAAACACAATGATATCTGAAGGTCCTTTTTGGAGTTAGCAATGGCCTGTACTTTCTCCCTCTTTTAAGTGAATGGCCCATAGCTTGCCTGATTTTGCTTCTTTCTACCTTACCCATCTCTTGGTTTTCCTCTAAAGGTGCCGTTCTCTAAGAGAAGAGGACAGGATGCTGAACCAATATCCTGCTTTGTACTACCCGGAGCTATATATCCTCAAAGGGGGCTACAGAGATTTTTTTCCAGAATATATGGTAAGGAGTAGGGCAAAGGGGGAGCCATAACACTTAACTCCCAGGGCCTGCAAAGCACTCTGAGAAGAAACTGCTGCTCTTTAGCTGCTGCCACAGCAATGCTGTCCCCTACTTTACAGGAGCTGTGTGAACCACAGAGCTACTGCCCCATGCATCACCAGGACCACAAGGCTGAGTTGCTGAGGTGTCAAAGCCAGAGTAAAGCACAGGAAGGGGAGAGGCAGCTGCGGGAGCAGATTGCCCTCCTGGTGAAGGATGTGAGCCCATGATGATGGATCAACCACTGGCCCCTACCAAAAGACACTAGAAACCCTGAGCAGAAAGAGCCCATCCTCTTTATGGCTAAACCAAGATTGTGAAAAGATGTCTGCTCACCAACAAACTGTCTGATGAAAACCCAAGCCTGGCTTTCAGTAGAGCTCCTGGCTAGTGGCTGAATCCTGTAGCAGGCTCTATAAGGTGTAGTCTTGAGTTGCACAGAAATTTAATGCATTCCTCTTCCCAACTATGCACCATGTCTTCTCAGAAGCCAGCAAGCTCTTTCTCTCCCTGGGCTTCTGGATATATAGGAAAATTGGCCACCTTCTTTCTCTGTATTTCCCTTGTTTCCTCTTTTCCCACCCTGCCCCCATGAGAAAATAAACTTTGCAGAATGAGAAATGTGATTGTGAGACCATTCTCTCCTGAAAGACTTGTATAAGGAGATGATCACCAAATTAGACTCCTTCAGACATAAAAGCGTAACCATCTGTATTCATAGCTGAGGCCAAGATGCTTCTGTCTAAACTAGTGGTTCTCAAAATGTGGACCCTGTACCATCAACATCATCTGAATGCATTTGAAATACACATTTTCAAGCTCTACCTTAGACTACTAAATCAGAACCTCTGAAGTTAGGGCCCAAAAATCTAGGCTTTAAAACTCACCCTTTTCAGGTGATTTTGTTGCATGCTTCAGAGTTGTTCCTTGAATTAAGAAGGACCTTACAGGGCAAACAGGTAACATGGAGGTTAAGGTGTTGGACTCCCGCATAGCTGACTATGGTTTGAATCCTGGACCATCGGCTTGAAAATCGCATCCAGTGTTTATGTTTGTGCCCAAGACATCGAGAGGAGAATGGAGAAGGGATTGTGGTGTGGCCATATCCCCTGCGGGGGGTGATTTCTCATTTTCTCCTTCTCTCTCCAGTGAGTGCATGTACCCTATGGCAAAACCTAGTTTGTGCTAGGGTATGTACACTTGCTGGAGAGAGACAGAGAGAGAAAGTGAGAAATCACGTCCCAGAGGCAATGGCCACACCACAATCCCTTTTCCATTCTTCTGAGATTCGGGGCATGCACGCACATGCGCCTGGCATGATTTTGAAGCTGCCTGGTCCAGGTCTCAAACCTGTCAGCCATGTGGGAGTCCAGAACCTTAACCACCATGCCACCTGCTGGCCCCAAAAAAGACCTCAGCCATATCCTAGGTTTTAATTTCCTAGACTATTCTGTGGTATGAGTTATCAAAAGCGTACCCTAGACTCAGCTTCATGTAGTATCTAGGCTCAGAAGACCAAAGAGGTTAACATTCTGTAGGCAGATCATAGATCTGAGTTGGGTTTAGAAAGTTCCTTTTCTACAGCCTCACTGGGTTTTCTACAGCCTCAGTGGAGTTTTGGCTTTTCCCATTTCCCAAACTCTTTTCTCATTTCATATCTCATTAAGACAAGTTTAGCATTTAGGGAGATTGAAAGTAGAGTTTTGGGATACAGCAAATGGTATAATGGTTATGTTGGTGGACTCCCACATTGCTGACCACAGTTCGAGTCCCAGACCCAGTGGCTTTAAACTCACACTGGGCACATGTGTGTACATGCCCAAGAGCCCCGGAGGAAAATGGAGGAAAAGAGATTGTGGCATGGCTATCCTCCTGGGAGAGTGATTTCTCATTTCCCTCTCACTGTCCCTGTCTCTCTCTTTCTGGCAAGTGCACATGCCCTAAGGCAGAAACCTTTAAAAAAGACAAGAAAAAAGAAAGTAGAGTTTCGTGATCTGTGAAGGTAAGAATAAAAGAAAATAAAAGTACAAAGTATGATCCATTAGACTTAAGACCTTTTAAATTGCATTCTGCAGTAATATCCCAGGTTTTCCCTTCTTAAAGTCCTTTAAGGTGAGTGCGCTTTTATCTGCATGGTGAGGGATTCCACTGCCACCCCAACTTGGCCTGGGGTGACAGTGGAGTTAACTGAACGTTGTCATTATCATTGTCATTACATTAATCTACCAGTACTGGTAGTCCAGGACTAGAAAAGGATGAAACACCCTAAAGCTTCAACTGAGATAGAATAGAAACAAAAATAACATGTCTCATGGTTCTGGAGCAGAGAGGCGTTTCTAAAGTGAGTGAAGGAAAAGAGGGTTGTAGCCAGAAGGCATCCCACTCATGTGCCCTAGTGGCTGGTCTGAATTTTTGCAGTTTCCGCGTGCTCATACCCTAGAGTGCTGCATGCTTGCCTCACAGCAGAGGGCGCTGCTGTATTCTCTAAGCCAGCTGCCCAAGCCTGCAGCGTCCATGCCTAGCTACTGACTGTTTTGTCAAGAATAAAGCTACCTAAGCCCTTGCGCTCAGCTCACAGGTCTGTGGACACAGGGGTGAGGGAGCTGCTGCTACACAACATGGAGATGGCTGAGGGAAAGAGGCTGCCCCTTCTCACTACCCATACATGTGTCCTCATTACCCAAGCAGGAATTTCAGTCGCCTGAGGAAGAAAGAAGAAAGTATGTGAAGCACCTCCTCTTCCAAGTGTGAAGAAGGGTCCCCACTCACTTCCTACCCTAGTGGATCATTTCCTAATAATCTCCCAACCTGGGAAGAGATGGGTGTACATGTGTTTAGATTTTGGTAATCCCAGAATTTAACTGAGTTAAATTCTGAGTCTCTAAAGAAAATCTAGGGCTTAATTATTTACATTGTAAAAAATTATATTTGCCTAAAGGGCAACATTTCTGATATATTTCTTGTAATACCCTTCACTGTATGGGGACCATGTGATTTGATTCATGTTCATGCTATTTTTAAGAACAATAATAGTAACTGAGACCCGACAGTGGTACAGTGGTACAACATGATGTTCTGCAAGGCAAACTCACATGAGAAGGTTCTCAGTTGAAGTCTGAAGACCTCCCGGAGTATGCTGGGCACACACTTGACCATTATCCAGGGTTGGCTAAAGGCAAGACCCTGTTGAGAGTGCTGCCTCACTCTTTCTGTCTTTCTCACTCGTGAAAGAAATAAGTACACGTTAAAAAAAAAATAGTAACTAGGCCAGCAGATGGTGAAGTGGTTAAGGTGCTGGATTCCATATGACTGACTACGTGGTTCAAATTCCAGACCTAGCAGCTTGAAAATCATTCCAGAAGTATGTGCCTGAAGGTGCCCAGTACTCAAAATCCTGAGAGGAGAATAGAGAAGAGAAGGGATCGCAGCATGACCATCCCCCACTTTCCTTCCCTCTCTGGCAAGCACATGCACCCTGCAGCAAAAATCGAAGAAAAAAAAAAGTAACCAATCAAGTGCTTTCTACATACAAGACATTTTCTAAACTTATATAAATTAATTTAATTTTTACAACAATCCTATAAATCGGGTACTTATTATGTACATTTCTTTATACAAAGAAAGAAATCAAGAAATAGATATTAAATAGATTTAAGATCACATAGCAAAGTTAGGATTTGAACTCAGTATGGTGCCAGTCAGTTCCCTTCATTTATTTATTTTAGATTTTTTTTTTGGAGAGGTTTTTGCTATAGGGCACGTGTGCTCGCCAGACAGACAGAGAGAGACAGACAGAAAGCAAGAAATCACACACACCCCCAGGGGGGATAGCCACGCTGCAATCCTTTCTC
Source organism: Tupaia belangeri chinensis (assembly GCF_000334495.1). Lineage (NCBI taxonomy): Eukaryota > Metazoa > Chordata > Mammalia > Scandentia > Tupaiidae > Tupaia > Tupaia belangeri. The sequence continues at coordinate 497,239 of NW_006207460.1, read as the reverse complement.
CTCTCGGGATCTTGGGCACGCACACACACATGTGCCTGGCGTGAGTTTTAAGCCACCAGGTCTGGGACTCGAACTGCGGTTGACTACATGGGAGTCCAGCGACATAGCTATTATGCTAACTGCTGGTCCCTATTTTAGATTTTTGATGTAGGGCACATGCATTCACAGGAGAGAAGGAAAATGAGAAATCACCCTTTTATGGGTGATGGCCAGCCGCAATCCCTTTTCCTCTGTTCTCATGATTTGGGGCATACGCACACATGCACCTAGCATGATCCTCAAGCCCTGAGTCCAGTACGTAAACTATTACCAACATGTGGAAGTCTAATGCCTTAACCACCACATTACCTGCTGACCCCAGTGGCTTTTTTTTTTCTTCCAGTTTGTTTATTTAAGGAGAGATACACAGGAGAGACAGTGCTTCCAATAGGGTTGTGCATGTGTATGTGTGTATAATTTTTTAAAGAGATCTGAAATTTTAATTTTCACATTAAACATACTTGATAAAAAGTGTAAGACATCACTACCACATGAGATAAAAGAATGGAACACAAAACAAAAGGGGTGCCTTTATATCAGCACATGACCTGATTAAGACATTTTAACTATTTCACAGTTCTACTAAGCACAAGAATAAACTGGTTCTAATATACTTACAGCATTTGGCATTTTTACTGCAAGCTTTAAATCATAGTGTTACTCTTCTCAAGTCATCTCTAAGAAAGTGGCAGTGTTCCTAAGTATAAAAACTATTATCTCTAGCAGGTGGTATTGTACACAATCAAGGGAATTCTTTATAAAATTAAGTTTAAAAAATGTAGAATGTCTTGCTAATTACCAGCTGTCTTGAAAGCTAGCATCTCTAAGAAAGTGGCAGTGTTCCTAAGTATAAAAACTATTATCTCTAGCAGGTGGTATTGTACACAATCAAGGGAATTCTTTATAAAATTAAGTTTAAAAAATGTAGAATGTCTTGCTAATTACCAGCTGTCTTGAAAGCTAGCATCAGAAAAATGCAGAAAATATTAAGTATTTTTGATTAATATTATTTTACTTTAAGAAAGGCAGAAATGATTCTATTTCGAGAAATAAGCAATAATGATAAAAGATGTGATTAATGTACTGTATCTCTTTTAAGCTAAATCTACTTTTCCCCTTGGAGATGACAATTCAGACTTTTACATTCTTAATACCCTTTGTCCAGAACAGGATCCCATTTTAAACCATTATTTGAATGGAGTTCATCATCTTGTCTTTTTCTCCATAGGATGTTTTTTTTTTTCATTTCAGTATGCAAGCTGCTAAATGGCAATGACCCAGGCAGTATAAAGACTTTGTGCCACAACAAATGCTAATTTACAGTAACTGCCAACAGACACCAACAAACTACACCCAAGCCTGAAAGTTACTAGAGACAGTATTGAGGTCAGAACATGATTTTTCCTTATGATCGATCAGATTTCATTTACTAAATAATACTGTTATGAAATAAAAAACAAAAACCCTATAATGAATCCTCCCAAACCGGTATAATTTCCCAAATGATTTGTCGCTGGTTGCAGAACCTGTTCAGTCCTTCAATCCTTTTTCAGTTGTTTAGTTTTTGCAATATTTTCTTGACGTTTTTGTTTCTTCTTTTGCTCCTTCTCCCTGGCCTCAATCATCTTGGCTAATTTCCAGGACAGTACAGCACTTGCTAGAAACAGTGGAATAAGAGCCAGAATAACTGTTGTAAGGAAGCCATACAGGTCCTTTGCAGCCCATTCCACGACATATTCAGCCTAAGCCTTTATGTCAAACATCCTTATAGCGGTGAGGAAAACTTATGTTGAATGATGATCTCTAACTGTTCTGGGATTATTGCTGAGCCAATTACAACTTCCTATGACCCTTGATTGTCATCTTCTTAGATCCACCATACACTTCTGAAAGGTTTAAATTCTATATAGTGGCTCCAGACCAGAAGCAGGAAGGCCTATATATTTTTTAATTAAATTACTATTATTTAATTTGACTAGAGAAAGAGGGAAAGTAAGAAAGCCAGCCTCCAAGTCTAGGACTCAAACTGCCTTTTAAAAAAAAAAAAAAAGTTTGTAATTATTTATGTTGTTATTATTACCAATAGGGTCTTGATGCCACAATCTGCCACCAGCTCCAGCCAACCCCAGATGGATCATTGGCATTAAGGTGTATTATACGCAGGGAGGTCTCCAGATATGAACCCAGAACCTTCCCATGTGGGTCAGCTTGAAGAGGATCACATTTTACTGCTGGATCGCATTTTACTGCTGCACTATCCAGTCCTCCCCTTAATGGATTTTGCTGTTAACAAATCCTCATCAAAGAACAGTGTGCCTTTCTGGAGTTGTCACTGTATTGGGTGTTAAATCTGTAAGAGCTTCATTTGTAGGTTTTTGAGAAGTTGGTATCTTATGAATGATGAAACTAAGCGCAAATACTAAGAATCCAGTCTAGAAACCTCAACATGAGGTCATATGGAGGGTTAGCTCTGCAATGGTTTCCTTGCATTGGTTGGTACTAATACATCATGAAGTAATAAATAGAGTGCCCCCCATTTCTGCAGTGGTTAGATGAGCCAGGTCCCACATGTCTGATTGTGGTTCAGATCCCAGCCCTGGAGGTTGTTTAGGCATGTTTTTAAACAAAAACCCTATAATGAATCCTCCCAAACCGGTATAATTTCCCAAATGATTTGTCGCTGGTTGCAGAACCTGTTCAGTCCTTCAATCCTTTTTCAGTTGTTTAGTTTTTGCAATATTTTCTTGACGTTTTTGTTTCTTCTTTTGCTCCTTCTCCCTGGCCTCAATCATCTTGGCTAATTTCCAGGACAGTACAGCACTTGCTAGAAACAGTGGAATAAGAGCCAGAATAACTGTTGTAAGGAAGCCATACAGGTCCTTTGCAGCCCATTCCACGACATATTCAGCCTAAGCCTTTATGTCAAACATCCTTATAGCGGTGAGGAAAACTTATGTTGAATGATGATCTCTAACTGTTCTGGGATTATTGCTGAGCCAATTACAACTTCCTATGACCCTTGATTGTCATCTTCTTAGATCCACCATACACTTCTGAAAGGTTTAAATTCTATATAGTGGCTCCAGACCAGAAGCAGGAAGGCCTATATATTTTTTAATTAAATTACTATTATTTAATTTGACTAGAGAAAGAGGGAAAGTAAGAAAGCCAGCCTCCAAGTCTAGGACTCAAACTGCCTTTTAAAAAAAAAAAAAAAGTTTGTAATTATTTATGTTGTTATTATTACCAATAGGGTCTTGATGCCACAATCTGCCACCAGCTCCAGCCAACCCCAGATGGATCATTGGCATTAAGGTGTATTATACGCAGGGAGGTCTCCAGATATGAACCCAGAACCTTCCCATGTGGGTCAGCTTGAAGAGGATCACATTTTACTGCTGGATCGCATTTTACTGCTGCACTATCCAGTCCTCCCCTTAATGGATTTTGCTGTTAACAAATCCTCATCAAAGAACAGTGTGCCTTTCTGGAGTTGTCACTGTATTGGGTGTTAAATCTGTAAGAGCTTCATTTGTAGGTTTTTGAGAAGTTGGTATCTTATGAATGATGAAACTAAGCGCAAATACTAAGAATCCAGTCTAGAAACCTCAACATGAGGTCATATGGAGGGTTAGCTCTGCAATGGTTTCCTTGCATTGGTTGGTACTAATACATCATGAAGTAATAAATAGAGTGCCCCCCATTTCTGCAGTGGTTAGATGAGCCAGGTCCCACATGTCTGATTGTGGTTCAGATCCCAGCCCTGGAGGTTGTTTAGGCATGTTTTTGCATACATGCCCAAAATCCTGATGGGAAGGAGGGATGAAGGATGGAGGTATGACCATGTCCCATTTGTGGAGAGGGGTACTTTTTTCTCTCTCCCTCTTTGATGAGTGCACATATTTTCTGGCAATTTTGGGGAAAAAAAAATTAAAAAAGAATGGAAAACTTTTGATCAGAAAACTGCTTCTCATTGCCAATTTCAGCCCAGGACCTGGCTGACCTCTGCCATAAAGAGGGGAGGAGCATTTTCTATTCCTTGTGAGGACTGTCAAGTGGGAGGCCTGTACTCAGGACAGACAAGGTAAAAAAAGGTAAAAAAAAAAAAAAAAAAGTTCTTTGTTCCCATTTATTTTTTCCTTATTTATTTTTATTTTTTTGGAGAGGTTTTTGCTGTAGGGCGTGTGCACTCGCCAGACAGAGACAGAGAGACAGAAAGTGAGAAATCCCCTTCCAAGGGGGGATGGCCATGCCGCAATCCCCTCTCCTCCATTCTCCTCTTGGGATCTTGGCCATGCACGCACACGCGCCCGGCATGAGTTTTAAGCCACTGGGTCTGGGATGCGAACTGCGGTCGACTACATGGGAGTCCAGCGACATAGCATTATGCTAACTGCTGGTCCCTTTTGTTCCCATTTCTGCAAGCGCTCTGGCCTTCTATTCTGCAAATAGAAGAAAGACTGGCCCTTCAGCTCCAAAGCGGCGGGTCAGGTGGTGGGGGCTGGCCAGGTTCACAGAATAATTAACTCTCGAAATAATATAATTTATTCTTCCTTCCTATGTTCCAGGCACTATGTTAGACCATTTACCCAATATATACTTGTTTAATCCTCACAACTGTTATGCAGAATGGATAAGCTATTATTATCCTTCATTTTATGGATGAAGAGGCAGAAACAAGAAGAACTCAGTGTCTTGCCCAAGGTCATGTGACAATGTTGAAAATGGCATTGCACTCAGGCAGTCTATAAGGCTTGTGACTTTATTCACTATACTGCTAACATCTGGTTTAGGGTAACGACAGGAATTAAAGCTCAACAGGGGATCAGCAGATGGTTTAATGGTTACGTCGCTAGACTCCCATGTAGTTGACCATGGTTCAAGTTGTGGACCCGGTGGCTTAAAACTCAAACCAGGTACATGTTCACGCATGCCTAAGATCCTAAGAGAAAATGGAGAAGAATGGATTGCTGTGTGGCCATCCCCCCAGGGGTTGACTTTTTGCTTTCTGTCTTTCTCTGTCTCTCCTGTGAATACACGTGCCCTAGGGCAAAAAAATCTCTCTAAAAAATACTCGGGAACCAGCAGATGGCATAATGGCTATGTTGCTGGACTCTCATGTGGTCGATTGCGGTTCGGGCTCCAGACCTGGTGGCTTACACTCACATCAGGTGCATGTGTGTGCGTGCAAGATCTGGAGAGGAGAGCGGAGAAGGGATTGCGGCATGGCCATCCCCCCTTGGAAGGTGATTTCTCACTTTCTGTATCTCTGTCTCTCTTTGTCTTTCTGGCGACCACACGCGGTCTATAGCAAAAACTCTCAAAAAAAAAAAAATACTTGGGGGCTGGCAGGTGGCGTGGTGGTTAAGGGCACTAGACTGCCATATAGCCAGCTGTGGTTTGAGTCTTGGACCTGGCAGCTTGCTTTCTCACTTTCCCTCTCTCTCTCTCTCTCTCTCTCTTTCACTGTCCTTTTCTGATCAAATGAAAATAAATAAATAAATAAATAAAGTTAAATAAAATAATTCTTTAAAAAAAAAACAGCAGGGAGAGAGGACTTTTTTTTTTTTTTTGGAGTGGTGTTTTTTTTTTTTGTTTTTTTTTTTTTTTAAAGAGGTTTTTGCTTTAGGGTGCTTGCACTCCCCAGAGAGAGAGAAAAAAACAAACAGAAGGAAAGTGAGAAATCACCCCATTCTCCTCCCAGGATCTTGGGCATGCACTCACATACACTCAGCAAGATTTTGAAGCCCAAGCCAGACACAAACTATGGTTGATTGGCCATGTGAGAGTCCAGCAATGTAACCACTACACCATCTGCTGGCCTTGAGAGAGGACTTTTGAGAAGAAAGACTACATATACCTTGACCATAGGAGGTAAGATTACAAATGACAGTGGAGTGAGATACAGGGTCTATGGACTGTTAAGCCCTAGTCAGTGGATTGTACGGCTCTCCCAAGACAGGGTTTATGTTTTAGTAATTTTTGTACCTAACAAAAAGCTGGACCCATAATCAGACTCAAAAGACATTATCAAATTAAACAATGACTCATTTGTCATTATCCACAAGATTTCCAGCAGCAATGCAGCTTACCTAGCAGGTGCTAACAGTCACAGAGGACATGGTGGGGAAGGGGTGTGCTGAAGGGCTGTCAATATTAGTCTTGGAGTCACATTTATTTGCAGAGGCTCAACCCTCCCTTAGCCTTGGTTACCAATCTCATTAAAAGCCCAGTGATGTCGGACTCTCTACCCCAGTGCTCACACAGAATATGCTCTAAATATTTTGTTTACTCTCACAAAAAAGCCAGTTTCTTACAGGTGGAACTGGGCATTGTTCCCAGACCTCAGTTTGACACTATTCCTGCATTCTTGATTCATTCCGTGGGGGTAGCATTGAGTAAATACTTTTGAGGAGGCACCCTGAGCAAATGACCTTTTCTAACCTCCCTCCACTCCAAACTTGATTTGGTTTAGTTGCTGGAGGAAGGGGAGAGCATTCCTGAAAGGGTGACATTCCTGGACCACTCCACATCTTTCTTGGTTCAGGGGTCCCAGCCCAAGCATCCTAACTGCTTGAAATGGTACATTTTCCTTTGTACATTTTAAAACTCACCATAGTAGAGGCTGTCAACTCCTCGGCTACAGGTTTTCTAACTCACTGGAGGGGAGGGTTTGAGAAAGGTATGTAGAGGTAGGATGGAGCTGAGGGGAAACCGCCCTGTACAAAAGCTGAGTCGCCAGATGTTCACTTTTACAGCTCTTCTGTACGACTAGCAGGGCAGATATAGATGAAAATGAAGCACAAACTCCATTTAAAGTGCATTACAGCTCAGGAACCAGCTCCCCCTGGGCAGGAGAAGGGAGGGAAGGGCACAGAGGCCACATCAGTCTCCTTCCTTATCTAGGGCCACATGTCTCTTTCCTAGCTTTGTGAAGGGTGATTTACACCCCCAGCTGGAATGACTCTCTTTCTGGGCTGATTACATCGGCAAATGCCCCGGAGAGGCCACAGCACGATGGCCATATTCAGAAGCAGCAGCCAATAAATCTCAAAGGTTTATATTGTACTTCTCAATGCCCTCCCTCCTGGCCCTTTGCCAGGGTGGCTGTCAGTAAGAAGGGGGCCTGAATTGGAGAGTTGGGGATGAAATCCTCCACTTTCTTTCATTACCCTCTTTTTCTCTGCAAGCACTACATAGTTCTCATTTTTCCAAGTCATTTTGCCTGTACCTTTTAAAAAAAGAATTACTTTATTTATTTTAATTTGACCAGAAAGGGGCAGAGAGAGAGGGAGGGTAAGTGAGAAAGCAAGCTACCAGGTCCAGGACTTGAACTGCGGCCAGCCATGGGGGAGTTCAGCACCCTTAACCACTATGTCACCTGCCTGCCTGCCCCCTGACTGTATCTTTACCCTGGAAGCTAGTGATAATCAGGCCCAGGCCCAGGCCCATATATAACTCTTGCCCTTGGTTGCCATCTTGGGTTCTAGGCACAGCTGTTTCCATTAGTTGTTTAATCCTGGTAGAGTAGCTTGCTCCCTTCATCTGGAAATGATGGAGCTCCTAAATGGTCTTTCCAAACATCTTCCTCAGTGATCCTGTCTTTGGTCCAGAGCAATCTCTGCTATTTAGTCTGAGAGGTGTTTAATCTTTACACCTCCCTCATCAGACAAAAGGGGTTGAATTTTGGAATCTAGTCTCCTAAAACTCCTACCTAGCTCCCAGCAAAGTCAATCCACTTGTCTGCAACTCATTTTTGCAGAATCTTGAGTTTAGTAACAACCATTGATCCTTGCCCTTCAAGATGCTTATGAGGGGAAAATGAGATCATAGATGTGCAAATTCTAAGAGAAAAAACAAAAGAAACGCAAGTACCTTTGTGCTGTTTAATTCAAGTTTTATACAAGATTTCATTTGTGATGGTTGTTTCTGTTTTTTTTTATTTCCTTTTCTTTCTTTCTTTTCTTTCTTTTTTTTTTCTTTCTTTCTTTCTTTTTTTTTTTTGGTGATGATTTTTACTATAGGGTACGTGCGCTCGCCAGAAAAACAGAGAGAGACAGAGAGACACAAAGTGATAAATCATCCCTCAGGGGTGATGTCCATGCCGCAATCCCTTCTCCTCCATTCTCCTCTCGGGATCTTGGGCACGCAAGTGCACTCCGCCTGAGTTTAAGCCACCGGGTCCAGGACTCGAACTGTGGTTGACTACGTGGGAGTTCAGCGTTATGGCCATTAAGCCAACTGCTGGTCCCAGGTGTTTCTGTTCTTTGGTGTGTGTGGTGGCGGGAAGTAGTTCTGGAAAATGAAAAATGGTACTTTTTTGGGAGAAATATTACTATTTGGACCCCCAAGGTGGCTGTCTCCTGCGGGAGACATCATTACACAATGTCTTACTAAGGAAAGGTGGCAACAGACGGCTGGTGGACAGACAGGTAGCGCAAGCTCTTCCAACAGAAGCCCACCAGCTCTCAGGGCGCTCCCCTCCCTCGCCCCTGCCGCCGCGGCGCTCTGGGTTCAGTTGAAGAGGCGGCGTGGCGTGGCGCGGCCGCGCGCTTTGGAGTTGGAGGGCGGCGCCCAGGACCCTGGTGGGAGAGTATCGGCGCCGCGCCAAGAGGGGCGGGAGGCGGTGGTGGGAGGCGCCGGCGGAGGAACCCCGCTCGCGGAGCTCGAGCTTGGGTGCGAGAAACGAAGGAAGCGTGGCTCCCGGCGCTTGCACCTTGCCATGGTGCGCCCCCTAAACCCGCCGTCGCCCATGGTCCTGCTGCTGCTGCCGCTGCTCCCGCTGCTCCTGCCTCTTGGGTCCGGTGAGTGTCATCCCTGCGTTCGCGGAGCCAGCACCGGCCGGGGCTGTAGGGATAGGTGGAGGTGAGAGTGTAGGCGGAGCCCTGGGCACCGCTGCCCAGAGCAGGTCCCTTGTGTCCGTCTATCCCAGGCTGGGGACTCCAGGAGGAAGTCGCGGGTACCAGGAAGGGGCTGGATTCTATGCCTAATACAGTGTCTAGATGGTTGTAGACCCAGGGTACCCAAGGATGTACTAGCTCCGGGTTCCCCTCTGTCCTCTTCTGAGGTGCATTTACACAGTCACAGCCAGGCCACTAGCAAGAGAGCATTTCTAAGAGCAGGGAAATTTGATCAGAGGTAGGAGTGACATTTGCTCCCTGTGGTCTTAAACTCTTTCACGCTCTTTAAAGATTGAGGAAGCAGAAACTAGGTACAGATGAAGAAGTTTGTTAGAAACTAGGTTTATAAACTACTCCCTTGAATTTGCTAACATCATTATCTGGTTGTGTGGTTGACCAACTTGCCACCCTCACTCCTACCCTTCTTGGGATATATTAATATTATTATTATTATTATTATTATTATTGCTAGAGATAGTGCGTGTGGTCACCAGAGATAGAGGGAGAGGGGAAGGTGAAAAAGTACCCCTGGTGAGGCATGGTCACACCACAATCCCTTCTTTTCCATCTGTCCCTTCCAGATTTCGGGCACAAATGCACGTGTGCCAAGCATATTTTTTAAGCCTCTGAGTCCACACTCGAACAGTGCAGTTGGCCATATGGGATCCAGAGCTTCCTTAACTGCCACACCGCTGGCTGGTTCTAATTTCTACTTTAATTGATGCAAAAAACTTGCTATTGGCGAGAATGTTCTTTCTCCCTATAGCCACCCAGCACAGTGCCTTGCCCTATAGGTAATAGACTGCAGTAGATGTTTTGTACGATACATAGTTCAAAGCCCGGTTCTAGAACTGTGCTATGCTCTCAAGGAAGGGTAGCGGAGGTCTGCATCCCTAGAAACATGCTCATGGCCTTTGGGAATGGAATGGGTGCATGGGATCTCATTGTGGCGCTCCTACTCAGGGCCTGCATAGAGGGAATCCTAAGGCAGGGACCACACACAGAGCTCTGCACTTCTGTCCACAGAGTGGTACTGCAGAAGTTCAGAGTTGGTGATGAGACAGATAAGGAAGGAAGGAGGGAGAATACTGGTTTGTCCAGACTGACTCCATAGTAAATTAGGACAGCAAGCCATCACTAGTCTGATTTGATTCTCCAGGGAGTTCCACTAACCCTAAAGGCGTCGCTGTATCAGGATCAAAGGTAGATGTTAAACACCTTCCTCATTAATTGATTTAATAAAGCAGGATAGATGATAAGTCTATTTTCCACATTAATATTTGACAGCAATGGTTTCTGATTAAGTGACTTCACTGAAAATCCCTAAAGAACACAGACGAACAGAGGGTTTTAATAACTGAGTAGAAAATACTACTGTTTGAGGTCCACCAAAGCCAAACATAAAGGAGACTTTCAGTTTACAGGGAAGTGGCATCATCTACTGAAAACCATTCTGAAGTAGATAGGAGGCTGGAGTTGTGTTTCCAACCTTGACTTGGTCTTGGTGCATTATATTTTTTTAAGTTTATCCATCCACAAAAATGGGTGCCTGTGCTATGGGCCTTGTTAGGAAGAAAATTTCAAATGATAATTGTGGGCCCCAAAGAATAGCCTGATCTGCCCCATTTGCAGAAACTCATTCTCCGATGAACCAAGAAGTAGAAAACCAAGGCAGGAAGCCATGCTGCTGACTGCTCGGTGTGAAACAGATATGGCAGTGGCAGCATAGATGAGGAAGTGGGACATTGCAGTAAGAGAGTTGTAGGGACTGCAGTAAACTGGAAGAGGCAGCTTGTGGTTAAGGTAGCTGGATCCCACATGGCCCACTGAGCAGTTTGAGTGCCAACTCCTGTGCTTTGAAAAACATGCCAGGGACATGTGAGTGTATGCCCAAAATCCCAAGAGGAGAATGGAGAAGGGATTGTAGTGTGGCCATGTACAGAAGAAATTCCGACCTTGTACAGAAAAGGATGAAAAGAAAAAAATCTTGAAAGATGTTTAGTGCTATACAGAGCATTGGTGTTACAGTGACTCGGAGGCTACTTCACATTAGTTTGTTGGGGCTTCAAACTGCAGTCTGAATTACCAGAAGGGGCAGCCATATGAAGGTGAGGAGTAAGAGTATTCCAAGCAGAAAGAAAGGCTGGGGAAAAATCCTAAGGAGACAAGCTCAGTCGGCATGGCTGGAGGGAAGTGGAAGAGAGAGACAGGATTAGGAGGTAAGGTTAGAGAGGTAGGCAGGGACCAGGTCTTTATAAGGCTTCGTAAATGAGGTTTTATAAAGTAAGTTTTTTTTTTTTTTTTTGAGAGGTTTTCGCTATAGGGCGTGTGCGCTCGCCAGACAGACAGAGAGAGACATAGAGACAGAAAGCGAGAAATCACCCCCCAGGGGGAATGGTCACGCCGCAATCCCTTCTCCTTCATTCTCCTCTCGGGATCTTGGGCACGCACGCACACGCGCCCGGCGTGAGATTTAAGCCACCAGGTCCGAGACGCGAACCGCGGTCGACCACGTGGGAGTCCAGCGACATAGCCATTATGCTAACTGCTGGTTCCCTATAAAGTAAGTTTTAACCGAAGTGCAGTGGAAGCTGTTGGAGGGATTTAAGCAATAATAATATGATTTGATTTATGGTTTAAAAGGATGACCCCATATAATACCAGTCAGCAATAGAATTATATTTGCACAATAGAATGCTATACAGCAATGATAATAACCCACTTACAGCTATGCTTAAAAGTATGGGTGAATTTCACAAGCATGATGTCAAACAGAAGAAGCATATATTGTATGACCAGAAACAGGCAAAACTAATACCTGATGTTAGAAATCAAAATACTGGGACTAGAGGACCACACAGCAATAAAATGTGAAACTCTGTGAGGTTGACTCACAAGAAAAGGTTCCAGGTTCACATTCAGAGACCTCTCTGGGTACCCCCTGCACACTCGCGCCCGTGATCTGGGGCTGGCTGAAGCATATGGGTCATAGCATCAGACCCCGTTGGGGCTGATTCTTTCTGTCTATCCATCTCTCTTGTTTATAGAAAGGATTAGTAAATGAATTTTTTTTAAAAATCAAGAGATTGGAGACAGCCGGTGGTGTGGTGGTTAAGGGCTGGACTTCCACATGGCCAACAGTGGTTCAAGTCCTGGACTTGACGCCTTGCTTCTTATTTTCTCTCTCCCTCTCTCTCTCACTCACTTTGTCCCTCTCTGGTCAAAATTTAAAAATAAGTAAGTTAATTAAGTTAAATAAAAAGTAATTATTTAAAAATAATCAAGAGATGGGGACCAGCAGTTAATGTAATGGCTGTCCCTGGACTCCCATGTAGTCGACTGCGGTTCGCGTCCTGGACCCGGTGTCTTAAAAATCACTCCGAGCGCATGTGCGTGTGTGCCCAAGATCTCGAGAGGAGAACGGAGGAGAAGGGATTGTGGTGTGGCCATCCCCCTTGGGGGGTGATTTCTCACTTTCTGTCTCTCTGTCTCTGTCTGGCGAGTGCACGTGCCCTATAGCAAAAACCTCTCAAAAATAAAAAAATCAAGAGATTGGTTTTGTTGGGAATCTAGTGACTGGAAGAGAGCTTCTGTGTTACTGGTAATGTTCTATTTATCTGGATTCTGATTACGCAGGTGTATTCACTTTGTGAAATTTATTGGGCTACACATTTTTCATTCATGCAATTTTCTGTATATTATACTTCAATAAAACTTTGTTCTTTTTTTAATCTTTTATTTATTTACTTATCTTAATTTGATCAGAGAGGGACAGAGAGAGAGAAAGAGAAAGCGAGAAAGTGAGCCACCAGGTCTGAGAATCAAACCACAGTCGGCTATGTGGGAGTCCCGCACCCTCAACCACCATGCCACCTGCCGACCCCTCAGTAAAACTTTTTACCAGGCCACTCAGGTGGCATGGTTGTTAAGGCGGCTGGATCCCAAACAGTCGGCTGTGTGGCTCAAATCCCAGGCCTGGAAGCTTGAAAAACACACCGTGTTTTTCATCGTGTGTGTGTGTGTGTGTGTGTGTGTGTGTGTGTGTATCTGTGTGTGTCCAGAATCTCAAGAGAAGAATGGAGAAGAAATTGCTGCGTGGTTATTCCCCCAGGGATGCTTTTTCACTTCCCCTCTCTGTCTCTCTGACCAGCACATACGCTTTATAGCACCCCTCAAAAAAAAAAAAAAAAAAGAAAAGAAAAGAAAAATTTGAAAGAAAATTCTTAGGATGAGAATTGACTGGAGTTGAAGTGAGGAGCTATTGCCAGAAGGGGAGAAAGGAAATAAGACATACAAAGATGTACAGATGTACAAGCACATAAAAATACATTTAGAATCCTTAATCATTAGGGAAATGCAAATGAAAACCACAAGAAGATATCACTTCACACCCGTGAGGATGGATGGCTATAATGATGATGATGATGATAACCATGAAAAATAACAAGTGTTGACAAAAATGTGGAGAAACTGGAATCTTTGTACATTGCTGGTGGCAATGTGAAATGATTATGCTGCTGTGGAAAACAACTTAGTGGCTCCTCAAAATACTAAACATAGACTTATCATATTACCCAGCAATTCAACTCCTAGGTGGAGGCCCAAAATAATAATAATAATAATTATAATTATAATAAACAGGAGTTCAAACAAAGCAGATTGGTGTTTGTTAGAGGCTGGGTAAAAAGGAGAATGGTGACTGTTTAATAGGGACAAGTTCTCTTTTGGGGTGATAAAAACATTTTGGAATTAGATAGAAGTGATAGTTGCACAACATTGTGAATGTTCTAAACACTATATAAATGGATGCTAAGGTTAAATTTTTTCAAGAATTATTTTATTTCACTTTATTTTTTGTCTTTTTTTTTTTTTTTTAAGGTTTTTTTGCTATAGGGTGTGTGCGCTCACCAGACAGGGAGAGACAGACAGATAGAAAGCGAGAAATCCACCCCCCCCCGGGTGGGGGGCGGGTGGCCACACCGCAATCCCTTCTTCTCCATTCTCCTCTCGGGATCTTAGGCATGCATGCACACATGCCCGGCATGAGTTTAAGCCACTGGGTCCGGGACTTGAACTGTGGTTGACTACATGGGAGTTCAGTGACATAGTCATTACGCTAACTGCTGGTCCCCAACTTTATTTATTTTAATTTGACCAGAGAGGGACAGAGAGAGAGAAAGGGAAAGTGAGAAAGCAAGCTTCCATGTCCGGCACTTGAACCATGATCGGCCATGTGGGAGTCCAGTGCCCTTAACCACCATACCATTTGCTGGCTCCCTAAGGTTAATTTTTGAGTCAGTGATGGTATAGTGGTAACACTATGGTGGTAACACTGAACCCACATGAGAAAAGTCCTAGGTTTGAGACTGGAGACCTTCCTGAGCATGCCAGGTGTGTGTATGCCTATCATTCAGTCCACCTGAGACTAGAGGTGAATTGCAACATGAAGACCCTGTTTGGTGTGCTTTTGTCTCTGTCTCTTCCTCACTTTCTCTCTCATGAAAGAAATGCAGAAATAAAACTTAAGGAAAAGAGTTTAATTTTTATGTTGCATTAATTCTACCTCAATGAAAAATTTTCCAACTTAAAAAAAAAAAAGTTTATTAAAAAAGGTGTCTGGAGGGGCCAGTAAGTGGTGTGGTGGTTAAGGTGCTGGAATCCTGTGGCTGACAATGGCTCAAGTCCTGTACCTGTTGGCTTGAAAATCATACCAGGCACATGTGTATACATGCCCAAAATCCCAAGAAGAAAATGGAGAAGGAATTGTGGTATGGCTGTACCCCTCAAGGGGTGATTTCTCACTCTCCTGCTCCCTCTGTCTATATCTGTCTCTCTCTGGCATGGATCTTAAGGCAAAAATCTGGAGGAAAACAAAGAAAGAAAAGTGGTATCTGGGGCCAGTCAGTGACGTGGTGGCAGCTAAATCCCACATGACCAGCTGTGTGGTTTGAGTCCTGGACCCAACAACTTAAAAAACACACCAGATGCATGTCCATGAATGTCCAAAATCCTGAGAGGGGAACGGAGGAGAAGGGATTGAGGCATGGCCATCCCTTCTGGAAGGTGCTTTCTCACTTTCCCCCTATCTCGTTCTGGCTCTCTCCAGTGAGCACACATGCTCTGTAGGAAATTAAAAAAAAAAAAAAAAGTAATAGGGCCAGCAGGTAACATGGAAGTTAAGGTGACTGGATCCCACATGGCCAACTGCATGGTTCAAGCCCTGAACCAAGTGGCTTGAAAATGACATCAGGTACGTGTGCATGCATGACTCACATTCCAGGAGGATATTGGAAGAGAAGGAATTGCAGCATGCCCATCCACCCTGGAGAGTGATTTCTCACTTCTTCTCTCTCTGGTTAGCCCACGTACCCTATTACCAAACTAAAAAAAGAAGAAAGAAAAGATATCTGAAAGTTATCTAGATGGTATGGGGAAATAATTTTGAAATATGGAATCAGGGAGGCTTTGACAATAGTTCAGACAAGAATTAATAGTCACTTGAGCTAAGGAGGAGGTGATGGGCATGGGGAAAAGTAGATAGATTCTAGATATGTTGTGGAGTTGGCAGGACTTATTGGAGTGGATGTAGTCTGTAAAGGAAAGAAAAATAAAAATGACTCCTATATTTTTGCTTTGAATAACTGGGGGATGATGGTGTTCTATTACCCTACAATAGAGACCCTAAGTCCTAGTATGCAGAAGCTTCCTCCAGGACTGAGCTGTAACACACCCTGATATTTGTGAGTGAATGACAGAGTCACATGACCCTTTCTTCCTCTGGAAATAGCCTCCCACTCCAATCCCAATCAGTTCCCATTCTAAAGGTTTTTTGTTTTTTGTTTTTTGGGTTTTTTTTTGCTATAGGGCGCATGCGCTCGCCAGAAAGACAGAGACAGAAAGTGAGAATTCATCCCACAGGGGGGATGGCCACGCCGCAATCCCTTATTCTCCATTCTGCTCTTGGGATCTTGGGCACACATGCACACACACCCAGCGTGAGTTTAAGCCACCGGCTCCAGGACTCAAACCCTTGGTCAACTACATGGGAGTCCAGTGACATAGCCATTAACACTAACTGCTGGTCCCCCGTCCTAAAGTATTTTTCAAGAGTTATTTTATTTAACTTAATTTTATTTGTTTATTTTAATTTGACTAGAGAGGGACAGAGTGAGAGAAAGAGAGAGAGAAAGAAAAAATGAGAAAACAAGCTGCCAGGTCTGGGACTCAAACGGCATTCAGCCCATGTGGGAGTCCAGCACCCTTAACCACCACACCACCTGCTGGCCCCCTTCCTAAAGTATTTTTAAATGATTTTTAATGGAAACTCAAAGTTGTTCCTTTCATGTATCACTTGCTTGTCTGTTCCCAACTCTCTAGTATGATGTTAGCCTTGAGCATGGAATGGCCCTGCCCAGAGTCCTCTTCCTCTATGCCTGGCAGGGTTCTCAGTCCTAGCTTCAACCATCCTCTACCTCCCTGGAAGCTGAGCAGCCCCCCTCTTCAAACCCCATCTCTTCTTGGACCTAATCTGTCCAGATTCACACAACTGTAGACTGTTTGCTGAACTTCTTTCTTTCCACACTTATTCCTGAAGGACTTTTCTACTTCCCTAAGACTTTCTGAAGATTTCATCAGGAATCCCTCCACCCCCACCCTACCTCAAATTGGCTGGATGGCCACTCTGACCCTGTGTGAGTCTCATCTGATCTCTCCTTCCACAGGAGACCCCTCGCCCACAGAGAGCCGCCTCGTGAACAGCTGTATCCAGGCCAGGAGGAAATGCCAGGCCAATCCCACTTGCAATGCTGCCTACCACCATCTGGATTCCTGCACCTCTAGTTTAAGCACCTCACTGTCCTCAGAAGAGCCTTCAGTCCCTGCAGACTGTCTAGAGGCAGCCCAGCAACTCAGGAACAGCTCTCTGCTCGGCTGTACGTGCCACCGGCGCATGAAGAACCAAGCTACTTGCCTGGACATCTATTGGACTGTTCACCCTGCCCGCAGCCTTGGTGAGGCTTCCTTCCTGGAGTGGACTAAGTTGGGGAAATGACTCTTAGAGGTTGTTTTTTAATCCTGCAGGATATGGACCACATGGTAGATTTTGATGGAGATGTAAGGAAGTTTTGTATTTGACATCAGTAAGAGGTGCAGGAAGGAATCGGCAGGATCGTTTCGGGCTACCACATTCCTGTCCTCTTTTCCCTATTTCTCCCTTTCTTACCTGGCAACATGAAACTTCCTGTTGGCAGAGCTCTGAACCAGGATGAGACCCAACTTGGGAAGCTTCTGAAATAGAAGAGTAAGGAG
>NW_006207460.1:467120-479962 GCF_000334495.1 Tupaia belangeri chinensis | reverse complement strand
GAAAGAGTCTTAACTCATAGACAGGTCCCACATACTACATAATCTACAAGTTCAGAGAAACTGAAAAGTGACCTCTCAGTCTAGCCTTTACCAGAAACAATGTTTGTTAACCAGACAGAAGGTCATAAGAGAAAGGAGGGTCAGTAAAAGCCAAAGAAGAGTCACTTTCAACACTGTCCATAAACCCGTCTCTTCACTAGTTAGCTCTACTTGACTATATTGTGAGTAACAGACAGGGACTTGCAAAAGAAAGGTTTAGTTCTTATGCATGTTCTGTTTTGGCCATTTTATATGTCTTCATTCTGGGATCCAGGCTAAAGGCACAGCCCCTATCTGGAATGTGCACTTTCCATGCAGAAGGGAATGAGTATTGGGAGAACCATGTAATGTTTTTAAAAGCCTCTGCTCAGATGCTACATACACTACTCTGCTCACATTCAGTTAACACAGCAGATCACATTCCAAGCCTGTTGTCATTGAGTTGGGGAAGTGTACTCCTCCTTCAGGGAGAGATCAAAAATTACATGGCAGACCATCCCATGGCTTACTGGTTAAGGGAGCCAGATCCCACATGGCCAACTATGCAGTTTGATTCATAGCCCTGATGGCTTGAACACCATGCCAGATGTGTGTGCATGCATGCCCAGGATTCTGACAGGATGGAAAAATGAAAGAGAAGGGATTGTGATGTCCCCCTACCCCACTGTAAGATTCTTTCTCTCTCTCTCTCCCTCTCTCTCTCTCTCTCTCTGTCACCCCCACCCCCACTTCCCATTTCTCTCTCTCGCTGGTGACCATAGGCACCCTTTAGCAGTTAAAAAAAATCACATGGCAATAAGTGATGATATATAATTTTACAAGGAGGACAAAGAATAACTGGAAATAACAGTATAATCTGCTGTTGGTTACCACCACTTGGTCTAAGTATTCATTTCTCTCTCTATTTTTTTTTTACTTTTGCTCTAGGGCACTTGTGCTTACCCCAAGTGATGGTCATGCTGTAATCCCTTCTCCTTCATGCCTCCTCTCAGGATTTTGGGCATGCACACACATATGCCCAGCATGTTTTTCAAACTGCCAGGTCTTGGACTCCAACTGCAGAGTTGGCATGTGGCATCTGGTATCTCAAACTCCATGCCATCTGCCGGCCCCCATTTTCCTCCCTGCTGTAAGTGAAAATACAGTTATCTACTTTCCAATGAAGATGACCTGAAAGTGTTATGCAAACACAACATCAGGCTCCAACTCCAAGATATCATGTTAATTTCTATATCAGGTCTGGACATGGCACCTCTTCATGTAGAAGCCTATAAACTAAAAAGATGAGTATCTGCCTCCCATACATACTCAATATACAATAATGGAATGGGGACAAGATACCCACAGCTCTCAGAAAGGGGAGGAATGGGAGGCACATGTACACTGATACCCAGCAATTCTGAAATCCTGCTAGACAAATACAAGGGCCTTCATCCCTGAGATTAGGGATTGTTCTTTAATAAGGCCCTGCTTTTGCTCATTGGAAGAAGTTGCCTACTCATTGTTCTCCAGGGCTGTTGGCCCAGTCTTCTAGGAGGTCTTTCCTTTTCCATTATTCTCTAGGCCACATTCGAAAAGGGAGACTTACAGCCTCCTTGGGGACCGAGCAGCATTCTCAGCCTGCTTTTGCCTGAAGAATGTTGGGGCATTTGAAGTCTCAAATAATCACAGTCTCTTTTAATCCCGACTGGTAGCTCTTAGCAGTGCAGCTCTCTCAAAACCTAATTGCGTTTTATATCTTTGATTTCTGTCATCTCATGTACTAGTAGACTTTCCCACAATTTAAGACATGCATCTCTTTTTAAACCTAATTAGAAGTACCTTGCCCTTATCTGACTTCTGTGGGAGGGCCACTACTTTGGTCTTTTTTCCCAGAGCACATCTGCCCAACTGGCAGGATTTATTGGGTACCATCTTAATTAGCTGAGAGATCACCACCAACAGCATGATAGCCACATACTTGACTTGGTCTTTTCCCCAAGGCTGAGTTATAATCAACCTTATCACTCAAAGCATTTTTTTCAGTTTTATCTTTTACCATTTGAATATGGGAAACAGTTTCAACTCTTAATCTTGCAAGTCCTGGAATTTCTGAACTCTGTTTTCCATTTCCTCCCTACTTACAAACTCGCCAGTTCTTTTCTGAGCTTCCATCTTCCTGTAGCACCTTGCCAAATGCAGCCAATAGCAATCAAGACATGCTAGTAACCTTCTGCTTCTTAGTTTCTTCCCCTTAAAGCACAAGTTTATTCAGCATATCATTTTTCTTCCAAGTTATTGCAGACAACAATTTTCACAATGCTTTACATAATGAGGACTGCCATCTTTCCAGCCCCTCGTAACAGCTTTTTACCACCTGCTGCCCTCCCCAAACCAATGCCACACATTTTTGTTTTTTGTTACTGCAGCACTCCATTTCTAGGTGCCAATTGATTTTTAATAAGAATTTACTAGGATGAGCTGCAGTAACAAACAACCCCCAAACCTCAGGCTTTCAATAACAAAAATGTATTTCTTGCTCATATTACACATCTGCTGCCGATTTCCATGGTTCAGCCTTATCTCTGTTCTGTCTTCTTCATTCGAGGATCCAGGCTGGTAGAGAGAAAAGAGTAACTGCAGGACCATGTGATGGTTCTTAAAGCTTTGGCTCAGATGTGACTTACCTCACTTGAGCTCACAATCTACAGGCCAGAGCACATCACATGGCCAAGAACGGCATCAGTGAGGTGGAGAAAGAACTATACTCCTCTCACAGGGGGCTTAAAAGTCATATAGTAACAGATAGGGATGCATAATCTCCCATGGGGTTGTTAGCAAATAATTGGGACTAATAATACAATTTACTCTCCTCTTTGTTCCCTGCTTTTTACTCCTCATCCTAATTGCCTTTCCTTCAGAACTTCCCCTGAGACTTTTTTCACAACCTCTTATTCCCCAATTTCCCTTAGGAGCTGCCAGGCCTTCCCATGTATCTAGCCCATCCTTTCCTGTTTGCCTGGTATCATCTGTATTCCTTTCCTCCTGAAGATGCACTCACAAAGGCTTACTGGGTGACATCCTCACCTGCAAACTCACTTCTCTTACCTCTCTCTTCCAGCAAGATTCATAAACCAATGTCTATGGAGCACCTGCCGTGCCTATGAACTATGCAGCAACTTTATAAGGCCTAGTAAGCCCCTTTAAGGAGGCCATAGCTCTGTAGTGGTGACTGGGAGATGTGTTTACTTTGAGATTATTTTCTCTTTTCCTTACCTGTTTTTCTCAGCCAGGCTCAATTCAGCACTGACCTCCCTTCCATGTCCCTGGTGTATCATGCAAATGTATAGCCAAGTAGTCAGCCCTAGAACAGAGAGGCCACCTCTGTCCCCTCCCTAACAGCAAGAGAAAACAGGACAGAATCCCCTTGCCTAATTGTGAACCTATGGGCAATATGTCTAGTGATCAGGAACAGAACCTCTACAAACAGTTCGCATTTCAAATCCCAGCTCCATTTCTTATTAGTTTGTGTGACCTTGAACAAGTAATGTAACCTCTCCCTGTTTCTTTTTACATACCCAGAGGCTTCCAGGAGAATGAAAGGAGATAATATATATCCCTCATATGCCATCATGACCAGCACATTGTGTACTCAACAAATAATAGCTTTCATTATTCTTATCAGTTTATTTGTGGAACCCAATCAATACTTTTTTTTTTCCTTTTAGATTGTTTTGCCATAGGGTGTATGTGCTCATTGGGAGACACAGCAAAAGAGAAAGTGAGAAATCACCCCTGGAGGAGATGGCCATACTGCAATCCTTTCTCCTCCATTCTCTCCTTTTGGGATTTTGGGCACACCCACTTTTGGCATGATTTTCAAACCCCTGGCTCTGATACTCAAACCACGGTCCCAGCTCCTTAACCACCATGCCATCTGCTGGCTCCCCAGTCAATATTTTTAAAGCCCTGTATTTTTCTATTCTCTGCACAACTCTCAGCTAGTGAGGTAGAGGCTATGCCTTTTTATTTTGTTCTCAGGGCTTTGAGATCTGACTTAGCAGCCTCAGCCCCTCTTGCTGCCACCACACTCACCCCATCCTAAGTATTCTGGTGCTCTCCACCTTGTCTGTAGGTGACTATGAGCTGGATGTCTCCCCCTATGAAGACACGGTGACTAGCAAGCCCTGGAAAATGAATCTCAGCAAACTGAACATGCTCAAACCAGGTGAGGAGGGCAAGCCTCAACTGGAGAAGGGGAGGCTGCGCCTGGACCCTGTGGGAAGAGTGGCTAGGGGGACACCAGCTGGGGGCTTATAGAGGAAGAGTATCTAGCCTGCCAGGTGACTGCAGAGCACTGTGCCAGGACAGAAGTCTGAGCTGCAGTGCATGGTCTGGTCTCACGAGAGTCATCAAAGAGCAACAGTTATTAGGGAGGCATTCAAAGAGAGCCCATTAGGGCTCCCTGATTCCAAAAGGCGGGTTTCCACAAAGGGTGTGGTGGGAGTGGCAGCCCTCCCAGAAAAAATGTACTGAAATGGACTATTTACCCACATTCAAGGCAGGAAAGTAGCTTTTTTGTCCCTGAAGACTAGGAAATTGCTTGTTTTTCAACCATTCTAATGGGATGGGCGAGGTGTTGGGCAGGGAAAATGGTGAGAGAATGTGACTCCGCACAGGGGTGACTCAGGGTGGGGAGCCATCAGTCTGACAGGGACAGTGATGCATGATTTTCAGGAAAGTGAAGCTGTGAGTTAATAGAGAAACACATCACACATGCACTCTTTTTCAGAAAGAGGAGAGCTTTGTTGTTAGTTCTATATATTAGAATGATAAGTTTGATGGGGGAGAAAGGCATAGATATGTATGTATAACTCTTAGTTACAAGAATCAAGGTAACCTGTTCCAGTCGTTCAATTATTCTGGTTGCTAAAATAGTCTGTTAATAGAAATATCATCATAATTTCCCAAAATTCAGAGTATGGGGAACTTTTATGCATGAATTGGTCAATGGAAGATGGGCAGGTGACATTACAACCTAGCAGAATAAATAAGTCTAGACCAAACCAAAGTGAAACAAAAAATCTAAAAAGAATTTAGTTGCATCAGTTTCTGACAGTTCAGAAAGTGTATTAGATATTGTAGGGCCCCTAAGTTATGGTTTCCACCCTCAGGTCTCACTGCATAGCACTAAGGAAAGGGTTTTGGTTATTTGAACTTTCTGACTGCTTGAATTCTAGATACATGGGTGTTATTTTTTAAAATAATTATTTTATTTTAACTTTATTGATTTATTTTAATTGGACTGGAGAGGGACAAAGAGAGAGGGGGAAAGCAAGAAAGCAAGCTGCCAGGTCTGGGACTCAAACCATGGTTGGCCAGTGCCCTTAACCACCACACCACCTGCTGGCCTGATACGTGGGTATTAAATGTATACAGAGGATGATGATGACTTGACCTAGTCAAGATGAGGAGTAGGATGGGGAAGGCTTCAGAGTAGCGAATATAGTATGTGGGTAGAGGGAAAGCCTTGGATCCGGAGTGGCTTTAATTAGGACACTCCTCCCTTTTCTTCTGCCCCCACGACCTTCCTTGTCAGATCTGGGGTTTGCGGGGAGTTCCTAGGGTGACTGGGCGAAGGTATGCAGAGAAGACGCTGCCTGGTGACTTGGTGCCCTTCTCCCCGCAGACTGGGACCTCTGCCTCAAGTTTGCTACGCTGTGTACTCTTAATGACAAGTGTGACAGGCTGCGCAAGGCCTACGGGCAGGCGTGCTCAGGACCCCACTGCCATCAGCACTCCTGCCTCGTGCAGCTGCGCACCTTCTTTGAAAAAGCAGCGGAGCCCCACGCGCAAGGTCTACTGCTTTGCCCTTGTGCGCCCACTGATCTGGGCTGTGGGGAGCGGCGGCGCAACACCATCGCCCCCAGCTGTGCTCTTTCACCTACAGCCCCCAACTGCTTGGAGCTGCGGCGCCACTGCCTCTCTGACGCATTGTGCAGGTGCTGGGTGTGGGCCCAGGGATGGGCAAGGGAGGGGCTCCCCAGCACATTTGGTCTTCTTCCTGGGCAGAGCTGAGTCTGACTCCCTAGAGAACTGCAGACTCATTGGCTGCTTCCAGATACATGTGCTCTTCGCCATTTAGCCACTTCACATACTTTGTGAAACTTTTCTAAAAAAAAATAAAATAAAATAAAAAATATATATGTAATATATATATGAGGAGACTTCAGAAAGTTCATACAAAAATGGAATTAAAGTACAAATTCATTTTTGTGCAAAAATTTTGAAATTGTGAAGTTTTATCATAATACACATTTCTATGAACTTTTTTAAGACCCTGCATGTGTTATTTTCTATGTATAATAACTTCAGAATATATAAAAATGCATAATCGATAAGGATATAATATATATCATCACCTGAAGATAATCTACCATACCTTGCGGAGCATTTCCTTCCAGTCAGTTTTCTATCAAGATAACAAAAGTAGACATTCTGGGAATGTATCTGTGTCATGCTCTTTTTCACTTATGGTACATATCTTCCCAACATTTTCCTCTGGAGGCAGTATAGAGTGGTGGTAAGACATGCTCTGAAGTCAGACAGAGGTGAATTTAAATCCTGGGCCCCTTGAGATTAAGCTCATCACTTAACCTAAAATTCTGTCACTTAATCTAAGACTGTTCAGTTCCGTATAAAAACAGAGATAATAAGGCAGACTTCATGAGATTCTGATGAGAGTTTATTTACATAATTTACATACAGTGCTTAGCTTATTGGTACAGAGTAAGTGTTCATTAAAGGACAAAGCTTATTGTCAGTGTCTTTTAGGAACTTGATTTTTAAAGAAATTGTTTATTTAATTCTATTTTTTATCATTATTATTATTATTATTTTATTTGACCAGTGAGAGAGAAAAAGGGAAAGTGAGAAAGCAAGCTGCCAGGTCTGGGACTTTAACTATGGTTGGCCATGTGGGAGTCCAGCATCTGACAGGGACAGGCTTTACTGGGGGAAGTCTCTGGGCCAGGCCCTGACAGCAGAGGAGGATGTGGCATGTGGCTAAAGGGGCAGGGAAGGTGAGGGGTGCAGATCAGGCTCTCAATGGGGACTCTTGAAATTTCCCTTCTTCCAGATCACGCCTGGCAGATTTCCAGACCCACTGCCATCCGATGGACATCCTAGGGACATGTGCAACAGAGCAGTCCAGATGTCTGCGGGCATACCTGGGGCTGATCGGTGAGGGAGCCCACTGGTTGGTCCAGCTCTGAGGATAAGAACACTCTGGAGACTGAATCCAGCTGGGTGGGAAGGGGTAGAAGCTCAAGTTAGAATTGGCTGAGGCCCTGTGAACCCCTTCCCCTCTTCACTCTACAGGGACTGCCATGACCCCCAACTTTGTGAGCAATGTCAACACCAGTGTTGCCCTAAGCTGCACCTGCCGAGGCAGTGGCAACCAGCAGGAGGAGTGTGAACGGCTTGAAGGATCCTTTTCCCGCAACCCCTGCCTCAGTGAGTATGCTTCACTTGCTCTCCTCCGTGTGACCAGGTCAGCTGGACCTAGGGGGAGAACAAAGGTCAACTCCATGTCCTGGATCGGTTCTGTCCATCTCCTCTAGCCTGGCCTTTCTTCCTTCTCCACTCTCTGCATGACTTATCCCATGCATACTGCCTATTCAACCTGTCTGGGTCCCAGAAATATCTTCAGCTCAAGAAACAAGCAAACAGAATGAGACATCTCATTTCCACCTTCCATCCCTCTGCTTCCCTACATCCCGGGGTCCTATGGCATTCCTTTTCCTTCCCTAGAAGCCTGAACAATCTCCTGCCACCACACTCTTCCAATTTGTCTTTTCTCTTCTCCTCAGTGGAGGCCATTGCAGCTAAGATGCGTTTTCACAGCCAACTCTTCTCCCAGGACTGGGCAGACTCTACCTTTTCTGTGATGGAACACCAGGTAGAGCCTCCTTATAATACCCCTCATACCTTTACTAGACCAGCTGGGGAAAAACCAAACCAGCAGATGAGAGGATTGGGTGGGGGGGGTTTGACTTATTACCCAGAATATTACAGAGTTCTTATGGACACCTTAGAGGAAGGAGGCAGAAGACTTGGCCGAGGCTGAGGTGGCAAAGCCGATAGAGATGGTCCCCTGAGCTGACACCACTCTGTTTCTTCCACAGAATAAAAATCCTGCTCTGAGGCCACAGCCCGCTCTTTTCTTCTGCATCCTTACCTTGATTCTGCTCCTGAGCCTCTGGTAGCTGGACTTCCTGGGGGACTGCTTACACTCCACCACATCTATTCAGCTTTGCAGCCTGCCTGGGGTGAAGGAAGGACGGCATGAGGAAGGAGATGCAGTCCACAACATGGCAACCCTGACACCCCCTGCTCTCCAGCATGTCCAGTTGGCTCCAGATGAGGCCCAGTAGAAGTTAGAAGCTTTGACCTACATTGGATGGTTATCATTCAGCCCACCCCTAACTCCTCTTCTGACTCAGGCTACCTCTCCTTGGGATTTGGTGACCACAGTTAGCCATATCTCCTGGTAGTGACCAGCTGTATCAAACTCTTTCCTGATCCCATCCTCCTCCACAGGATCACTCAGAGTCTAACAGTCATTCTCTATTAAATTCTCTAGATAGGCAAGGCTGGGTGTTCTAAGGTAGCCTAAAATGTCTTCCTCACATTCACCGTTGTGAGGAAGGCTGGAGCAGATGTCTAACCCCTTGTTTCCCCCTTTGAATAGGGGATGGGAACCTGCTACCTGCACCAGTCTGCCTCTGGATCTTGCAGAAATTTGAGCATGAGGAGCTGGAGCCCATGGGCCTTGCTTTATTCCTACCACTGTCCTAATTTCCCCCGCCCTCGGGTCATGATTAAACATTTTGACTTAAGTCTTTGCTCTCTTCCCATTTTCTCAAATGGAATGTATACATAACTAGGGGCACTTCAGGTGAAAGAGCACAGGCCAGGTGATGAAGATACACAACAACGCTACCATCAACTGCTATGTGACTTGAGGCAAGTCTTTTGTCCTGTCTTCTTGACAGGAACTAGAAGAACAATAGCATATGTGAGGCTGTGGACCTGGGATCTGTCACAGCAACTGAGAGGTGGGCCCTTAGTCAGCTACAGCATTTATTGAGTATTTGCATGTGTTATTGGTCTGCTCCAATAATAATGGCAGAGAAAAGCAGAGATTGGACCTTGATCGCAGGGAATTTGTAATCCTATTGGGATAAGGAAACACCCACTCATGCAAAGTAGTTGGATATATTTATAGAGCTGTGGGTATTTGTCTATTAATTCATTCACTCTTTCAATAAGCATCTGATGAGTGCTGGCTCTGCAAGACACTGTGCTGGGTGCAGGAGGTTCTAAAGTGATAAGATTCAGATCCTTTTTTAAAAAAAATTTTTGCCAGAAGGTATGTGTGCTCACTGCAGAGAGACAAAAAAGAGAGAGAGAAAAAGTAAGAAAGCACCACCCCCCTCCCCTGTGGGGAACAGCCACACCATTATCTCTTCTCCTCTATTCTCCTTTCAGGATTTTGGGCATGCATGCACAGTGTGTTTGGGCATGCGTGCACCCAGTGTGTCTGTCTGTCTTCTTTCTTTCTTTATTCCTTCCTTTCTTCTTCTTTCTATCTTTTTTTTTTTTCAGAGATTTTTGCTATAGGGCATATGTGCTGGCCAGAGAGATAGAGAGAGACACAGAGACAGAAAACAAGAAATTGCTTTCCCCGAGGGGAGATGACCATGCCACAATCCCTTCTCCTCTATTTTTTTCTTAGGATTTTGGGCATGCATGCACATGTGCCTAGCATGAATTTCAAGCCTCCAAGTCTGGGACTCGAACCATGATTGGCCACATGTGATCCAATGCTTTAACCACTATGCTACCTGCTGGCCCTCTCCCTTGCCCCATGTATTTTTCAAGCCTCCAAGTTCAGAACTCTAACTGTGCAGTTGGCCATATAGGATCCAGCCACCTTCACTACCACACCACCAGTTGGTCCTCAGATCCTATTTTCAAACCTTTCATGCAACAGAGCAAAGAACAATTCAGTGCGATAATAATTATACATTATTTAATTATGTAATACAATAACTATAATAATAACCCTCATTTATTGAGCCCCTACTGAGTTCCACATTCATGCATTAATTTTTTTTAAAGAGGGATTTTTGCTATAGGGCATGTGGACTTACCTGAGAGACAGACAGAAAGTGAGAAATCACTCCCCAGGGGAGATGGCCACACTGCAATCCCCTCTCCTCCATTCTCTTCTAGAGATTTGAATTTCAAGCTGCTGAGTTCACACCATAGTTGACCATGTGGGAATCCAGCACCTTAACCACTGTACTACCTGCTGACCTCCATACATTATTTTTATTTTATTTTATTTTTAAATTATTTTTGAGAGTGATTTTTGCTATAGAGTATGTGTGCTCCCCAAGGAGACAGAGAAAGACGGAGAGACAAAAAGTAAGAAATCCTCCCCCCAGGGGGATGGCCTTGTGGACAATTCTTTCTCCATTCTCCTCTTGGGATTTTGGGCACACACATGCATGCCCAGTGTGAGTCTTAAGCCGTGGGTCTGGGGCTCAAACTGCCTTTGACTTTGTGGGAGTTCAGCGCTTTAACCACTATGCCACCTGCTGGCTCCACATTAATTCTTTTAATACTCTCATAGCAATTGAC
Organism: Tupaia belangeri chinensis; assembly: GCF_000334495.1. Lineage (NCBI taxonomy): Eukaryota > Metazoa > Chordata > Mammalia > Scandentia > Tupaiidae > Tupaia > Tupaia belangeri. The sequence goes on along the minus strand of NW_006207460.1, from coordinate 469,234 downwards.
ATTGTCAGAAATGAGCTATGTGACTTTGGGCTTAATCTCTCTGGGCCTTGCTATTCATATCTGTAACATGGAAAAGGATAGAAGCTACCTATGCACTGATTATTGCTTTTAATCCACATAAAAACATTGTGCTTGATGTGTAATAAGCACTCAGAGTTAACATTTTATTGTAGAATATTTGAACAATACAGACAATTCTAAAGAAAAAAGTAAAACGGAGACGGACAGTAGTGCAGCTATATAATGCAATGCTCTTTGAGGCTGACCCAAACAGAAAAGTTCCCAGTTCATGTCCAAAGACCTCCTTGAGAACACTGTGCACACATGTGCCCATGATCCAGGGCTAACTGAGGCTGAGGGTGGATCATAACCTCAAGACCCTTTTGGGGGTATCTGTCTCTCTTTACCTCTCTTTCTCTCTGTCTCTTGCTTGCTTGCTTGCTTGCTTATGGAGTGAAGAAAGAGAGAAGAAATTAAATATCTAAAATCCTATTCTCAGATTTCTAAACTGTTCCCTGAACACCCATGGCAATGAGAATCTATGGGTATACGTCACTTTATGTAAGTGGGGTCACACTGCATATCAAAGTGTAAGCCACTGACATCTTTAAGCATCTGAGCAGAACAAGAGCTATATAATTCTTTCCTTGCTTAAAAAGAACTATTTTATTATTTAATTTTATTTATCGTTATTACTATTTTCTAGTCTGACCAGAGAGTGAGAAAGAGAGAGATTGGGGGGAAGTGAGAAAGCAAGCCGCCAGGTCTGGGACTCGAATTGCAGTCAGCCATGTGGGAGTCCAGTGCCTTCACCACCATACCACCTGCTGGCCCCAGCTATATCATTCATTTTATCAGCTGTGTGTCCTGGAGTTGTATGAATGCACATTCGTACATGCATAGTTTATTTAACCAATTCTATATTGGTGGATGTTTGATTGTCTTCCTATTTTTCTCTGAGCCAAGTTTTAAAGCGGTGAGGGAAGTAACGGGGTAGGATACATACAAGAGCTTCCAGAGTGGTAGGAACTAGACAGGCTTTTCCCTGTACATTCTTGGATCTTTATAGCCTGCCCAACCCCAGGAAGTACTCAGCCAAGCTGCCTTCCTGCAAACTCCAGTGGGGCAACAGGTCGACCTTCATTCCTCCTTCCTCCACTCTGAGGAAGATCTCTGAGCAATCAGGGCCTCTTCATTTGCCTTGGCTCCATTAGCCTGGGGCTGGGGGTGTGAATGGTACAGCCATTCCTTGCTAAGTGCATGAATTAAACTAATAGGTCATCTGTGTTTTTCTCTGAAGAAGGTCCAAATTCCTGGTAATCAACCAGACCACTCTCCCAGGCCAGGGCCCAGAGCCAAGACCCAGGGTGGGGGCTATAGTGACTGAACTGAGCTTTTAGTGGTATCTTGGCTGGCTGAGATAGTTAATGCCATTAGACTAGCTTCTGGGCTACAAGGTGGGAAGGGCTGCTGGCAGCAGTGGTAAGTAGAGAGTGCTAAATGATAGGTCTCTCCATGGTTGGAATAAAGCACTGTCTTTTGAATATCTCCAAATTCACCCATTCAGTCAGTCATTCATTCAACAAACTTTTAATAGGCACTTGCCTTGTTTTAGGAGACAAGATCTGTCCCTGGCCATTTATGAGCTGCCATTTTAATGAAGGGACAGCCTAGGACTCAAGTTTGGGCAGTTGGAACTCTTTAGTTATTTGTAGTTAGTCTGTTTGTTTATTTATTTATTTATTTTTGGAGAGGTTTTTGCTATAGGGCGCGTAAGCTCGCCAGACAGAGAGAGACAGAGAGACAGGAAGCAAGAAATTACCCCCCAGGGGGGATGGTCATGCCACAATCCCTTCTCCTCCATTCTCCTCTCGGGATCTTGGGCACACACGCACACACGCTTGGAGTGAGTTTAAGCCACCAGGTCTGGGACTCGAACCGCGGTCGACTACGTGGGAGTCCAGCACCATAGCCATTACACTAACTGCTGGTCCCAAGTAGTTATTCTGCTTAATTATAATATTTAGCTGTTTGATTTGGGGAAATTTTATCCACTTTTTTTTTTCACTTTTTTTTTTTTTAAGTTTTTTGTATGGGGGGCATATGTTTTTCAA
>NW_006207460.1:466829-467062 GCF_000334495.1 Tupaia belangeri chinensis | reverse complement strand
TAGGGAAAGTGAGAAATCATTCTCAAGGAGGGATGGCCATGATGCTAACCCTTCTCTGTTCTCTCGGGACCCTGGACATGTATGCACACATCTGGCTTATTTTTCAAGCAACTGTAAAGGAACTCGATCTGCAAAGTCAGCCATGTGGATTCCAGATGTCTTAACAGCCATGCCACCACTGGCTGACATTACTGGCTTCTTTTTGGTTCTATTTTTTTCTTTTCAGTGGGGGC
>NW_006207460.1:462856-466790 GCF_000334495.1 Tupaia belangeri chinensis | reverse complement strand
TTTTCACTATAGGGTGCATGCACTCGCCAGACAGACAGAGACATAGAGACAGAAAGTGAGAAATCACCCCCCAGGGGGGATGATCATGCCGCAATCCCTTCTCCTCCATTCTCCTCTTGGGATCTTGAGCACGCACGCACACGCGCCCGGTGTGAGTTTTAAGCCACCGGGTCCGGGACGCGAACCGTGGTCGACTACGTGGGAGTCCAGCGACATAGCCATTACACTAACTGCTGGTTCCCTAGAATACATACCTTAAAGAGTTGCAATTTTTGTTTTGCTTTATTTTATTTTATTTTTAATTTGCCAGATTAAAAACATGCTCTCTGGAAACAGAGAGAGATACAGAGGGAGAAGGAAAAAAAAAAAACCCAAATGGGTATGGTCACACGGCAATTCCTTGTCCATTTCTATATCTTGTTGGGATTTGGGAGCACATACACACCACCCAGCATGTTCCTCAGGACTCGGATCATTTGGTTAGGTATGTGGGATCTAGATCCCTTCACCACTAGGCCACAGAGACAGTCCTGTTTTGTTTTGGTTTTTTTTGGGGGGTGGGGGAGGTTTTCGCTATAGGGCGCGTGTGCTCGCCAGACAGAGACATAGAGACAGAAAGTGAGAAATCACCCCTCAGGGGGGATGGCCACACCACAATCCCTTCTCCTCCATTCTCCTCTTGGGATCTTGGGCACGCACGCACATGCTCCCAGTGTGAGTTTTAAGCCACTGGGTCCAGGATGCGAACCGCAGTCAACTACATGGGAGTCTAGCGAGTCCTGCTTTGTTTTTAATAAATACAACATCAGCAATTTAATTTCAGCCAAAAGACTGACAATATCAAATAATATTTATCTCAATTTCAATAGTTTTAGTTGGCAATTTTTTGGCTTCCTATTTCTATAAAAGGTTATAAACATGAGGCATTTATACTTGCTTTGATTTCTACTATATTTAATTTAGATAATGTTAAAAATTATAAATCAATTCGGGGTTGTTTCAAGGACTGGAAATGATTATACCACTTAGTACAGTGTCTGATAAAGAATGAATACTCAATAATTGGCAGTTATCTTTTTTTTTCCAAAGAATTATTTTATTTAACTTTATTTATTTATTTTAATATGACTAGAGAGGGACAGAGTGAGAGAGAGCAAGGGAAAATGAGAAAGCAAGCCGCCAGGTCTGGGACTCAAACCATGGTTGATCATGTGAGAGTTCAGCACCCTTAATGACCATGCCACCTGCCGGCCCCACAGCTATCTTTATTATAACCTCTGAGAAGAGATTCATAGGCATCATGTATTCTCTCTGTCCTGAAACAATAGCATGGTGATGGGTGGTGGTGCTGACTCCTCCTCCAACTGTGGACTGAATTCTCAGTGGGGCTGCTACTGGGAGACTTGCTGTTCAAGGTCTGAACTCCAAGATGGAAGCCAAAACTCTTGCTTTGTAGCACAGGCCCTTAGGGGTTTTGAAACCTTAAAGGCAAAGAAAGCACATTAGTCAACACTCTTTTTTGCTGCAAGAAACATCAATGCTGGAATTGCTTAGTAAAAGTGGATGGTTGGGCCAGCTGGTGCCATAGTGGTTAAGGCCACTGAATCTCACATGACTGTGCTGTTTGAGTCCCAGACCTGGCGATTTGAAAAACATGCCAGACAGATGTGCATACATGCCAAAAAATTCCAAGAGAAGAATAGAGGAGAAGGGATTTTAGTGTGGTTATCTCCCCCTGGGGGTGGGGGGGATTCTCACTTTTCTCTCTTTCTCTCTCTCTTTTTCTGTCTCCCTTCCTGGTGAGCACATGTACCTTATAGCACAGTTTTAAAAATAAATAAATAGGGGGCTGTCATGCAACTCAATTCCAGGAAGTTCAACTAGGCCTTGGAGAAGATGGGTCTAATGAGTCAGAAACTCATCTTTTCGTTTGCTTTTATGTTTCTTTCATGAGAGAGGGTGTGCAAGAGATGGAGAGACAGTTTCAACACCCCATGGACTCTCTTCCCTCAGATCCCCAGCCAGTCAGGATCCCAGGTGCAGCACACCCTGTGTGTTTCAGGTCAACTGGAGATCCAAACTCTTGGTTAGCCATGTGTCTTCCAGCACTATAAATCAGTATGCTACCACCTGCACCACTGCTGCTGGGCCTAAGCCTCATATCTTAAAGACATAGACATCTTGGAGCATCTACTACATTTGTTCTACAGACCTGCTTCCTCTGTGTGACCTTTCAGGTCCAATGACTGCAGCTACCTGACCACTCATCCCCATCCCAGTTCTAACAACACAGAGAGGAAATCTGATTGTCTGGGCTCAGGTTCTGGATGGACTTTTCTGGGTCATAGGTCACTCTCAGGCCTATCACCTAGATAAAGGAAACATAGGGACACATACTACAAAAGTAACTATAGGATCCCAGACATTTTATCAGAGGGCAATTCTCAGAGAAGGTGTATGTTCTCTACAGACCCCAAAAAACATAGACTCTTGTTGGGGGACTGGCATGGATCTTAACAGTCCTGTGATGTCTTCTATGTTCCTTCTGTGGCTTCCTTCCAAGCCTAGGAGTGTCTTCTTTGGGGTTCCTTCTTGGATGCCCTGAAGAGATAGAATGTATTGTAGGTACACAGGCCAGGTACTGTGACTCCTCTGGGTCTGAGAACGACCATGGGAGCTAGCACTCAATGGAATTGTTTATGGCTGTAGAAGGAGGTTTTGTCACTGTGGGACTTGCTAGATTTCTGGTCCTGACAATTGAAGAGTAAGGCAAAGTGAAAGGCATCAGAATATGTCACCCTAAAATATATTATTGTGGCATAAGAATTAGTTTGAGCTGAAGCAATTGAGAATTAAGAGAAGCAGGAATAGTTCTCTGCCCTACACTTCTGTCTGAAAACAGGGCATGAATTTTCATTTGAGAAAGGTTCTTTTTCTCTCAGAGTGAGAACAGTGACTCTTATTTTAAAAATGGGGAATTGATACTAACATGAATTTCCATAAATAGATCTTACTCAAATAGCTCTTATCTTCCATTAGTTCCCTCCATATCCTTCCTAGACACTCTCACAATTTGTTGTCCCTCGTAGACCAAATCATCTTTCTTTTGTTAAAAAGGCATTGGACCAGCAGTTAGCTTAGTGGCTATGTCGCTGGACCCTCACGTAGTCAACTGTGGTTCGCATCCCGGACCCAGTGGCTTAAAATTCACGCCGGGTGCATGTGCGTGCATGCCCAAGATCCCGAGAGGAGAACGGAGGAGAAGGGATTAGGGCGTGGCCATCCCCTGGGAGAGGGGTGAGTTCTCGCTTTCTGTCTCTCTGTCTCTGTCTGTCTGGCCAGCGCACGCTCCCTATAGCAAAAACCTCTCCAATGGGGAAAAGAAAGGCATATAAGCTCCCCAGTCTAACTGCTTTCTTTCTTATTTTTTTTTTCTTTTGTGAACGCTTGTGAATATAAATATTAATATAAATTGTGGACATTTTCTCTGTTAATTTGTCTTTTGTTAGTTTAATTTACAGTTTCTAAGGACCAAGCATGAGAGGGTAGAGGAAAATGTTTTTTGCTCCCTGACAAAAGCATTACCATTTCACCTACTGACAACTTTCCATCTTCCTCTCTGGAGCCCATATAATCAATACTTACAGGCTCTCACCCTCTTTCCTCTCTCGGGATATTTAGTTCTTAGAAATTTTAGGTATCTTGGGCCAGCAGGTGGAGTAGTGATTAAGGTTGCTGGACTCTGATATGGCCAACCATGGTTTGAGTGCCGGACCTGGGGCTTGCTTTCTCACTTTCCTTCTCCCTTTCTTTCTCTGTCCCTCTGGTCAAATTAAAATAAATAAATATATAAATAAATCAAGTTAAATAAAATAATACTTTTTTTAAAAAAAGAAATTTTAAGGATGTCAGGGGCCAGCAGGTGGTATGGCGG
>NW_006207460.1:448198-460517 GCF_000334495.1 Tupaia belangeri chinensis | reverse complement strand
CCTGTGGTGGCGGGGTGGGGGAGGGAGGGGTGCTTTTCCTCTCTCTCTGTCCCTCTTTGGCAAGCTCACAACACTCTTGCCAAAACAAACAAATGATTACCATTACAATTACATGTACCTTGTTAATACTAGTGCCTGACACAAAATAAACACTACTTAGGTTCTTCACTGATGAGAATACCAATGTCCTTGTAGGACAGAGAAGCAGGCCATGGCTGAAGACCATATAAGAGGATGGATTTGAAGCCTACACAGTGTTCACTATAGCAAGCAGCTCCTCATTTTCATTTTGGCTCTATGTTTAGGTCTCTCTCTAAGGTTAGGTAATTCACTTAATATCTCTCAGCCTTGGTTTCCTCATTTACAAAATAAAAGTGTGGTGATTGAAAACATTTACGGCTGGGACCAGCAGTTAGCGTGATGGTTATGTTGCTGGACTCCCATGTAGCTGACTGCGGTTCGAGTCCCAGACCCGGTGGCTTAAACTCATGCCAGGTGTGTGTGCTTGCGTGCCCAAGATCCTGAGAGGAGAATGGAGAAGGGACTATGGCATGGCTATCCTCTCTGGGGGGGTGAGCTCTTGCTTTCTGTTTCTCTGTCTCTGTCTTTCTGGTGAGCACGCGTGCCCTATAGCAAAAAAACAAAAACAAACAAACAAACAAACAAAAAACAAAAAAAACCCAAAACCAAAACCAAAACCAAAAAACAACTTTCCAAAGGAAAAACAAAACATTTATGGACTTTTTCAGTGATAATATTTCATACATTTTATTATGAGCATTGGTGACTAATAAACACATGGCTATATGAAAAATTGTTTCTCTCTAAAAATTGGCAAGAGCTAAACATGTTGGCCTCAGGCATACAATAGATGGTTATTAAATGTCCATAGGAGAATTATTAATGGAAAGTTTTCCCATGTTAGGCAAAAATCTACTCCCAGCAGCTGGAGCACAAGATGTCTCACAAGATGTAGCAGGTAGTCTACTCCCTAGGCTTGGGATGAGAACTTATGGCTTATTTTATTGCTCTACAACATAAACAATAACCAAAATTCATTTGACAATATGACAAAAGCAAAAATAAGTAAGTGGTGGTCCAACAGGCTTTGGTAAGACAGGAACAAATGGAAAGGAGAAAGCTTTTTGGATTTGGTATCTGTGTGGGTGAAATCTATGACTGTCCCAAAGTTTTCTTGGGCACACAAGTAAAGAGTTAGGTGGCACTAAAGTTATTTGACACCCACAGTCTGAAAGACAGTAAACATAGTTATATTCCAAGTGCTGAGTCATACGTATGATGACAAGGAGAAACCTTCAAGACTCTAGCTTCCCTAAGTCTTAGTTTTCAGTAGATTGCCTTCTGCTGAAAGAATGACTTCATGTTTTAAGATTTGGTTATTTATGGTGAGCGCTTTCCTTCCCATATTCCACTTAGTGTTCCCCTTTTAGCCCAAAACCTGTTGATTTATTTTTGGTCTTGTTTTAATTTCATGAAAAGAAAAAAAAAAAAAAGCAGTAGCAAGTGTTTGTTGAGAAGGGAAGGTTTTTCAAGAAAAATATTGAGTGTAGATTAAGTATAATTCTAGAGAGCAATTCCTAAATTAACGATTATGCCTCTCTTCCCCATGAAATTATCTTAATAATGAAAAGAAATTGCTTATGCATACAGGAAATTCTGCTTTTCTTAGATTCTGCAATCAGCAACCAAACACTTCCAGTGGAATTCCTTGAAAGAAAAGCGGAGTGTGGTGGGGGGACAGAGAAGGGTGCTCAAAGCCACTTTAGGTATTCATAAATATTATTTTTAAATTTTTATTTAACTTTCTCTCTCTCGCTTTCTTTCTTTCTTTTTGACCAGAGAGGGACAGAGTGAGAGAGAGCAAGGGAAAATGAGAAAGCAAGCCGCCAGGTCTGGGACTCAAACCATGGTTGATCATGTGAGAGTTCAGCACCCTTAATGACCATGCCACCTGCCGGCCCCACAGCTATCTTTATTATAACCTCTGAGAAGAGATTCATAGGCATCATGTATTCTCTCTGTCCTGAAACAATAGCATGGTGATGGGTGGTGGTGCTGACTCCTCCTCCAACTGTGGACTGAATTCTCAGTGGGGCTGCTACTGGGAGACTTGCTGTTCAAGGTCTGAACTCCAAGATGGAAGCCAAAACTCTTGCTTTGTAGCACAGGCCCTTAGGGGTTTTGAAACCTTAAAGGCAAAGAAAGCACATTAGTCAACACTCTTTTTTGCTGCAAGAAACATCAATGCTGGAATTGCTTAGTAAAAGTGGATGGTTGGGCCAGCTGGTGCCATAGTGGTTAAGGCCACTGAATCTCACATGACTGTGCTGTTTGAGTCCCAGACCTGGCGATTTGAAAAACATGCCAGACAGATGTGCATACATGCCAAAAAATTCCAAGAGAAGAATAGAGGAGAAGGGATTTTAGTGTGGTTATCTCCCCCTGGGGGTGGGGGGGATTCTCACTTTTCTCTCTTTCTCTCTCTCTTTTTCTGTCTCCCTTCCTGGTGAGCACATGTACCTTATAGCACAGTTTTAAAAATAAATAAATAGGGGGCTGTCATGCAACTCAATTCCAGGAAGTTCAACTAGGCCTTGGAGAAGATGGGTCTAATGAGTCAGAAACTCATCTTTTCGTTTGCTTTTATGTTTCTTTCATGAGAGAGGGTGTGCAAGAGATGGAGAGACAGTTTCAACACCCCATGGACTCTCTTCCCTCAGATCCCCAGCCAGTCAGGATCCCAGGTGCAGCACACCCTGTGTGTTTCAGGTCAACTGGAGATCCAAACTCTTGGTTAGCCATGTGTCTTCCAGCACTATAAATCAGTATGCTACCACCTGCACCACTGCTGCTGGGCCTAAGCCTCATATCTTAAAGACATAGACATCTTGGAGCATCTACTACATTTGTTCTACAGACCTGCTTCCTCTGTGTGACCTTTCAGGTCCAATGACTGCAGCTACCTGACCACTCATCCCCATCCCAGTTCTAACAACACAGAGAGGAAATCTGATTGTCTGGGCTCAGGTTCTGGATGGACTTTTCTGGGTCATAGGTCACTCTCAGGCCTATCACCTAGATAAAGGAAACATAGGGACACATACTACAAAAGTAACTATAGGATCCCAGACATTTTATCAGAGGGCAATTCTCAGAGAAGGTGTATGTTCTCTACAGACCCCAAAAAACATAGACTCTTGTTGGGGGACTGGCATGGATCTTAACAGTCCTGTGATGTCTTCTATGTTCCTTCTGTGGCTTCCTTCCAAGCCTAGGAGTGTCTTCTTTGGGGTTCCTTCTTGGATGCCCTGAAGAGATAGAATGTATTGTAGGTACACAGGCCAGGTACTGTGACTCCTCTGGGTCTGAGAACGACCATGGGAGCTAGCACTCAATGGAATTGTTTATGGCTGTAGAAGGAGGTTTTGTCACTGTGGGACTTGCTAGATTTCTGGTCCTGACAATTGAAGAGTAAGGCAAAGTGAAAGGCATCAGAATATGTCACCCTAAAATATATTATTGTGGCATAAGAATTAGTTTGAGCTGAAGCAATTGAGAATTAAGAGAAGCAGGAATAGTTCTCTGCCCTACACTTCTGTCTGAAAACAGGGCATGAATTTTCATTTGAGAAAGGTTCTTTTTCTCTCAGAGTGAGAACAGTGACTCTTATTTTAAAAATGGGGAATTGATACTAACATGAATTTCCATAAATAGATCTTACTCAAATAGCTCTTATCTTCCATTAGTTCCCTCCATATCCTTCCTAGACACTCTCACAATTTGTTGTCCCTCGTAGACCAAATCATCTTTCTTTTGTTAAAAAGGCATTGGACCAGCAGTTAGCTTAGTGGCTATGTCGCTGGACCCTCACGTAGTCAACTGTGGTTCGCATCCCGGACCCAGTGGCTTAAAATTCACGCCGGGTGCATGTGCGTGCATGCCCAAGATCCCGAGAGGAGAACGGAGGAGAAGGGATTAGGGCGTGGCCATCCCCTGGGAGAGGGGTGAGTTCTCGCTTTCTGTCTCTCTGTCTCTGTCTGTCTGGCCAGCGCACGCTCCCTATAGCAAAAACCTCTCCAATGGGGAAAAGAAAGGCATATAAGCTCCCCAGTCTAACTGCTTTCTTTCTTATTTTTTTTTTCTTTTGTGAACGCTTGTGAATATAAATATTAATATAAATTGTGGACATTTTCTCTGTTAATTTGTCTTTTGTTAGTTTAATTTACAGTTACAAAGGACCAAGCATGAGAGGGTAGAGGAAAATGTTTTTTGCTCCCTGACAAAAGCATTACCATTTCACCTACTGACAACTTTCCATCTTCCTCTCTGGAGCCCATATAATCAATACTTACAGGCTCTCACCCTCTTTCCTCTCTCGGGATATTTAGTTCTTAGAAATTTTAGGTATCTTGGGCCAGCAGGTGGAGTAGTGATTAAGGTTGCTGGACTCTGATATGGCCAACCATGGTTTGAGTGCCGGACCTGGGGCTTGCTTTCTCACTTTCCTTCTCCCTTTCTTTCTCTGTCCCTCTGGTCAAATTAAAATAAATAAATATATAAATAAATCAAGTTAAATAAAATAATACTTTTTTTAAAAAAAGAAATTTTAAGGATGTCAGGGGCCAGCAGGTGGTATGGCGGTTGGGGTGCTAGACTCCCACATGGCTGACCCCACTTCGAGTCCTGGACCTGGCAGCCTCTTTTCTCACTTTCCCTTTCTCTCTCTCTGGTCAAATTAAAAAATAACAAGTAATGGATACAATCTAATAAATAAATAATTCTTTTAAAAAATTTTTAGGGATCTCTAGTTCTTAAAACTTTTAGTCTCTTTTCAGCATTTCTTCTCTCTGAAGGAAGACCTTTTCATATCTGGAACCTGAGATACTTGATTCAATAAAATTCCAACTTCATATATTGAGCTGGTCAAGGCCTTACATGTGATACTGCAGATGGGTGTGGGCTGTGAAAGAAAGACAGAGACAGTAATAATAGTCTATGCTTATTGAGAGCTTAATGTGTACAAGGCACCATGCTAATGGTTTAATGAGCATTATCTCATTTAATTTTCATAACTATCCTATTTTATTTTTCTGATTTTACAAGCAGGACTAGCAAGCAAAGTGCCTCAGGTTATAGGACTAACAAGTGACAGATTCAGGAACCAGAACTTCAATCTCCCTGACTTCCAGCCACATTTTTTTTTTAATATAGGGTCTTGCCAGGTCTCCATTCTTGATGTCGGTTTTCCAGCTACGACTACAGGTGTGCTTTACCACACCCAACTTTTTCAGAGTCTCAATCCATTGCCCAGGCTAACCTTGGGCTCACAATCCTCCTGGCTCAACCTTCTCAAGTGGCTGAGATTGCAGGTGCACACCATGCACCTAGCCTTTAGCTTAGACCAGGAATTGAACTTGGGCCACCCACATGGTCCCTAAATGCTATGCAGCATTTTAGCAGCATGTGCCACCATGGTTGGGCCCTAGGCACAATCTCTGATCCACATCCTACTTGTCTTATATTGGGGTGAGATCCCACATCCTAAACTACAACAGGAACCAGGATGAGGGTTATGAGTTCAGAGGGAGCTCTTTCAGGGTACAGGACTGGTTTCCTGGAAGATAAGCTATTTGGACCTTGATGAACGAGTAGGATTTACTAGGCAGAAGGACACCCCAAAGATCATAGCACACAAATACAGAGACTAAAAAGGGTAGGGAATGTGGGGAAGACAATAGTACTCTCTGACTGGAATTCTGTGAGTGGAGGTACTCCCAGATCTTCCTGTCACTCAGCTCCCCACCCTACCCTGGGGAAGGGATGTCCTTTGAGAACACATCCAGCTTCAGGGCTACGTAGGGCAAAAACCTAAAACCTAAAAAAGAAAAAAGAAAAAAAAAAAAAAAGACCATGCAATCAGTAATTTTTTTTTTTTTAGAGAGAGATTTTGGCTGTAGGGCATGGGCACTCACCAGAGAAGGTGAGTGAAGTCAGGTCCCATGGAATAGGCAAGAGACCGGGGGAACTGGTGTGCAGAACTCTGGCCTAGCATGCTAGATATCTTTTGCCATGGGGTGCTCCATGGCCTCTGGACCCTTTAGTGAATCCCAGAGCAGAAGTCATTGTGTGTGGGTGAGAGAATGAAGTGAGCCTGTGTTTGGGCTGGGAATAGTGACAAGCAAGATGGGAGAGCCCATCCCCCATAGAAGGATGCCTGTAAATAGCCAACTGCTGATCCCATTACCAGCTGTATGTGGTCCGCGGAAGTGTTAGGGCATTTGTTCTGAGACCGTGATCTTCCCAGACTTCAGTTGGCTTTGAATTTCTTCCTACTGAGCACCTAGTGTGGATTGGGAAGGATAGGCAGCAGGTTGGCACAGAGATGGACATTTTGTGGCAGAGATAGACAAGTTAATAGTGAGAGACATCATTATGTGAGTACTTGGTAAGTGTCAAACTGCATTAAGAGCTTTACATGTGTATCTTTTTATGTATCCCTCCAAGTCTTGTCTCTACCTAGTGTTAAGTTGGTATCCACAATAATTTTAAAAATTAAATATTTACTGATTGGGACCAGCAGGTGGTGTAATGGTTACATCACTGGACTCCCATCCAGTAGACTACAGTCCGAGTCCTAGACCCAGCAGCTTAAAACTCATACTGGGTGTTGCTGGACTCCCACGTAGTCGACCGCGGTTCGTGTCCCAGGCCCGGTGGCTTAAAACTCACGCCAGGCGCGTGTGCGTGCGTGCCCAAGATCCTGAGAGGAGAATGGAGGAGAAGGGATTGCGGCGTGACCATCCCCCCTGGGGGGTGATTTCTCGCTTTCTGTCTCTATGTCTCTCTCTGTCTGTCTGGTGAGCGCACGCGCCCTACAGTGAAAATCTCTCCAAAAATAAAAAACAAAAAAACTCATACTGGGTGCATGTGCATGCCTAAAATCTCGAGAGGAGACTGGAGCAGAAGGGATTGCAGCATGGCCATCCCCACTGGGGGGTGATTTCTTGCTTTCCGTCTCTCTGGTGAGTGCACATGCCCTATAGCTAAAATCTCTCTTTAAAAAAAATTACTGGGACTAGCAGTTGGCATAATGGCTATGTTGCTGGACTCCCATGTAGTCAGCCACAGTTCAAGTCCCAGACCTGGTGGCTTAAACTCAACGCCGGGTGTGTGTGCGTGCGTGCCCAAGATCCCTAGAGAAGAATGGAGGAGAAGGGATTGCAGACGTGACCATCCCCCTGGGGGCAGTGATTTCTCTCTTTCTGTCTCTCTGTTTTCTGGTAAGTGCAAGTGCCCTATAGCAAAAACCTCTCCAAAAAAAAAAAAAAAAAAAGGAAATTAAAAAAATAATTACTGATTGCACAGTCTTTTTTTTTTTCTTTTCTTTTAGATTTTTGCCATAGAGTACATGCACTCACTGGAGAGAGACAGAGAGAAACACAGAAAGGAAAAGTGAGAAATCACCCTCATGGAGAATGACTGTGCTGAAATCCCTTCTCCTCCATTCTCTTCTCAGGATTTTGGGCATGCACACACACATGCCTGGTGTGATTTTAAAGCTGCCAGGTCTGGGGCTTAAGCTGCAGTCAGCCATTTAGGAGCCGAGTCTCCAGCACCACTCCATCTGTTGCCCTCCCAACTGCACAATCTTTTGAGGAAATGTACACAGCAAAACTTAAAAACTCCTTTCCTCATCTTTCTCTCTGTGTTGTAAGCAGAAAGCAGCTTCCTCATGGCAACCCTCTCCCTCCGTCCAAGCTCCCCCAGAGGAAAGATTTACGCCATGAATACATATGTAGTTAATATTTTTTCTTGATCTCCTATGCATAATCCATTGTAATTTAAACTTCCTCGTAGCCCTGTGAGGTCAGGCACTATTATCTCTATTTTCCAGTTGGGGAAACAGATGTCTAGAAGCTAGATCTTGCCCACAGTCACAAAGCTAATCACTGGCAAGAGGATTCGAAGCAGGTTCTGTGCTGGCTGTGAAAGAGCATCTGATACAGGGGTTCTGAGACTCCTGGAAAGGGAGCAGGTAATTCACCATAAGGGAATCACAGGCTTCATGGAGAAGGCAATAGTTGAGTAGGGCATCAAAGGACAAGAGAAGTTCAACAGGCAGAAATCGGTGATGCAAGTGCTTCTTAGGGAGAGAAGGAGGCACAAGGGGTAAGCATTTCAGATAGCAGGATTCGGATCTCACCCCTCCTCCCCAAGAGGGTTGAGTCTGGCATTTAGGAAACTTGCCTCAATTCCCAACTTTGCCCCAGGCAGATTCTGCCTGTGCCCTTTTAACAGCCTCCCTCACAAAGCCTCCTTGTGACTTCTGAAAGAGGCCATCTGACTCAGGCTGGTTCTTCACCATAGAGGAAGAGAGAGAGCGATCTGTGGTAAAGGAATCCAGAAATGAACTCCCATGTCCAATACATTCAGTTCCTCAGGAATTACATGTCAAGACTGTCTTAGAGAATGAGGCCCTCTGATTGTTCAAAAAAAGCATAATGTGGTCTAAAGAGTACAGTGAAAAGTAGGTCCAGTTTGATCTGGGTTTGAAACTCAGCAAAACCATTTATCAGTTGGGTGAATTCAGGCAAGCTGCTTAATCTTGCTGACCTTCAGTCTCTCAATCTAAAAAAATGACAGGCGCTTTTGCCAAAAAGTGGGGCCTGATAGGTTTGTCAGCGAGCAAGAGGAAATGACTGGCTGGGAAATATATTGATCTAATAGTTACTTCAGCGTTGGGTATTAGGGACTTGTCAAATCCAGGTTTTTCTTGGAGGAAGTGGGCAGTATGTGATCTCAGGAAAGCGGCTAGGAAGATGACTCTCAGGAAGAGGAGGAAAAAGAGGTGGTGGGGAATGAAGCAATGAAAAGTGGCTAATCCTGACATCCCATTGCCATGCTAGAAGAATCCCATGAACCTCTCCGAGCTTCTGTTTCTTCACCTTCAAATACTAATTAAACTTAATAAATATTGACCAGACACTTGAATTGCCATTTCAAAATCTGCTTCATTTAAAAAAGTATTTGTTCACATTCTGCCTCGTCCCAGAAGATGTTTGAGGTGGTTTATAAATATGCACACAGTACAACAAAATGAAAATAAAGGCATGAAAACCAGAGTGAAAGGAGAGTCAAAGTAAAACAGTGAATGGAAGCTAGACCGTTTCAGTAACCTTAACACATGTGAAAAGGTCCTGCCCAGCTTAATATCATTACCGCAAACCTTCAGTGCATCATACCTGTGGGTAGTAGGGGATAGAAAAATATATCCTGAACAGAACTAAAGGCAGTATGTGTATTATTTTTTAAACAATTACTTATTGAATTTTATTTATTATTCTTCTTCAGTTTGACCAGAGAGAGGGAGAGGGAGAAAGCAAGCTTCCAGGTCCAGGACTTGAATCACAGTGGGCTATGTGGGAGTCCCGAACCTTAACCATCATGCCACCTGCCAGCCCCTCCGTGTTTGTATTTTAAAATTAAAACTAAGGTTAAGTCTTGCTCTGGTTCCAGCATGTTGTGTGTATGTGTGAAAGAGACAGAAAAAGAGGAGAGAGCTTCCTTCATAAATTATAGAACTTACAAAGTTTAGGGGCCAGCAGGTAGAGAGGTGGTTAAGGGCGCTAGATTTCCACATGGCTGACCACAGTTCAAGTCCCAGACCTGGTGGCTTGCTTTCTCTCTTTTCCTCTTTCTCTCTCTCTCTCTCTATCTCTCTCTTTCTCTCGTCAAATTAAAAAATAATAATAATGGGGCAGGCAGGTGGAGTGGTGGTTAAGGCAGCTGGACACTCACATGGCTGACCACGGTTTGAGTCCTGGACCTGGCTGCTTGCTTTCTCACTTCTCTCTCTCTCTGGTCAACTTCAAAAAATAAAATAATGACAATGAATAAAATTTAAAAAATAATAAAAACAAATGGAAGTAAATAAATAAATAAATCTTTAAAAAAAAGAAGAAAGAAAAGTACAAAGTTCGGGATCCTCATGTTTGTGTTTGACAATAGACCACAGGTAATAGCTGCCTCTGCTTTTTCTGCTGCAGAAGGAATTATAAAACCTGACCACTAGACTGAAATGAACATCCAGGAAAGAGGAGACAAGGACAAATTAATGCAAATCAGTATTTCAATAACTTATTCTGCTACACTAAAATTTGAGTGCTCATTATCTGCCAGCTCCCCCTCACATGTAATATTTTAGTGTAGTCTAAACTACACGTTGGAGGGATTACCAGCACGAACTTGGAGTCCAACTGGATGGTTAGGAGGGCTGAGAGTCTCCCCCAGTAGCTTGCTGCACATCCGTGGTTATTGGGTCGGTCCTACACTTCGGGCCCCAATTTCCAGTACGTGTCTCTTGGGTCGTGATAATGAATCAGTAAGCGAGAGTAAGTTAAGTGTTTTGCTCAGTGTTGGCACACAGTAAACAACGTAAATAACAGCAAACCTTATTGAACTGATATGCATGGCAGGGGCATCCAAATCCTGTCCCTCCACCGCCTTCCCCAGCCCTCGCAGCAGGACCGTGTGTTTAGTTAGGGCTGTAGCCGCTGCGCCCCACCCGCCAACAGGCGGGGCGCGACCGCGGTGGCTGAGCCGCCGGCGGCGTGCGGAGGAGGCGCGCCGCCTAATGCAGTTGTCAGTTAATTAGGGGAGAAGGTTATGTCATTAACGGTGGAATCGATGCAAAGGGAATTAAGAGGCTTTGGCAGTACCGCGGCGCGCTCTGTGCACAGGCGGCGGACCGAATTCAACAAAAATTCAATACGCATTAGTGGACGATCAGCAGCCGTTAGGGGCGCGGAGCTGGCGGAGCGCGGGCACTGGGCCTAGGTCTGGTGGTCCGGGCCTGTCCCAGGGTGGCCCCTCCCGCCCAGGCCGCCTGAAGCCTTTGCTCAGCGCTAGATGCCAAACACGTCCCACCCGACTGCGGGAGGCATTTGGAGGCGAGCACCTCGACCTGATAGGGGAGTGGGGATGGGCGAGAGGGGCAAGGGGCGCGATGGTCGGGCTGATGTTTAAACATTCCAAAGAGCCTCTGTTGTTCCCTAGAGCACTGGGTTCCTCTGTTGCTGTTCCCCAGCGCACTCAGTTCTGGCTCGCCGCGGGCGCAGTCCGACTCATGCTCGATGTACCAGGGAGTCGCCCTGACCTTCCTGCGCTAGTGCAGGCCATCCTGTAATCTGCCCGTGCAGCGCTTACTTCTTCGTGACATTTATCACAGTGTCACTCTATGGTGACCTGTATACCGTTCGATTCAGTGTCTCTCTCTTGACCAGACTGTCAACTCCAGGAGAGCAGGACGGTGGGACCTGCCTTGTTTACCTGCACCCACGGTACCTGAAACATGGCAGGTACTCAGAGATTATCTGTCCAAAAGTGACCCCCGCCCCCCCCCCAGCAACCCAGCCAGTTGATGGGGTGAGAAAAATGGAGACAAGATCACACTGTCTCAGCCTCCCCATGCCCAAGCTCTTTCCTAGAGTAAATCACAGAATCTGCTGAATCTTGATTTGTAGCTGCCTCCACACAGGGTGTCAGAGACTGTGTTAATACTTTATTGCTCATTTAATTCTCACAACAACTCGTTAGATAGAAAAAATATTTGTTTATAATTTATTTTGCTATCGGGGGTGTGTGTTTGCTGAAGAGACTGAAAGAGAGAAAAGGAATGTGATGACACATTCCCCAGGGGATATAGTCATGCCCCAGTCCCTTCTCTTCCATTCCCTGGTGATTTTGGACTTGCACCCAGTGTGTTTCTTTCTTTTTTCTTGTAAATATTTTTAAATAATTATTTATTTTATTTTACCCATTCATTCATTTATTTTATTTTGGCGAGAGAAAGAGAGAGAAAGGCAAAGTGAGAAAGCAAACTACCAGGTCCAGGATTCGAACTGTGGTCAACCATGTGGGAGTGTCCAACACTTTAACCACCATACCCAGTGTGTTTGTCAAGCTGCTGCCAGGTCTATGACTCAAGCTACACAGTCAGTTGGCCATGTGGGATCTAGCCACTTTAACCACAAGCCACTGGTTGGCTCCTTAGAAATCATTTTATAGACAGAAACTATCAAGAGTCAGCTCATCAGTTGCCTATTGGCCCTCAGATCCTTTGCTCCTTTTCTTTTCTTTTCTTTTCTTTTCTTTTCTTTTCTTTTCTTTTCTTTTCTTTTCTTTTCTTTTCTTTTCTTTTCTTTTCTTTTCTTTTCTTTTCTTTTCTTTTCTTTTCTTTTCTTTTCTTTTCTTTTCTTTTCTTTTCTTTTCTTTTCTTTTCTTTTCTTTTCTTTTCTTT
>NW_006207460.1:444749-448013 GCF_000334495.1 Tupaia belangeri chinensis | reverse complement strand
AAAAAAAAAAAAAAAAAAAAAAAAGAATTATTTATGAGACAAGCAGGTGGCATGGTGGTGAAAGGTGCTAGATTCCTACATGGTCAACAGCAGTTCAAGTTCTGGTCCTGGTGGCTTGCTTTCTTGCTTTCTCTTTCTCTCTGTCTCTGTCTGGTCAAATTAAAAAATAATAACAAATAGAAATAAGTAAATAAATGAGTATTTTTTTAAAAAGAAGTATTTAATTTTATTTATGTATTATTATTATCTTCCAATTTTGCTATAGGGAATGCACGCTCACCAGATAGAGACAGAGAGAAAGAGAGAGGGAGAACAAGAAAGTAAGTCACCAGATCCGGGACTCGAACCATGGTCAGTCATGTGGGAGTCCAGTGCCTTAATCACCTGCTGGTCCCATAGCTCCTTTTCTGATACTCTGTGACACAAGTGAGCATTCCCACCTCATATCCTCTATAGGATGCATTTGCCAGGCTCCCTTGACAGCTGACTTTTGGCTGGTTTTGGCCGATGGAGCCACTGGCACAATATTGAGAGAAGGATAGGAAAGGCTAGGACAACCTCACCCTTGGCAACTTTGGGCTCTACCTCCTTCCTTTGGCTTCCAGATTAGGGATGGTAGTTTTCCCTGTTTTGTTTGTTTGTTTGTTTTTGTTTGTTTTGAGAGAGGTTTTTTTTTTTTTTTTGGAGAGGTTTTTGCTATAGGGCACATGTACTCACCAGAGAGAGAAACAGAAAGTGAAAACTCACACCCCCCGTGTGGGGAGGGGGAATGGCCACACTGCAATCCCTTCTCCCCCAGTCTTCTCTTGGAATTTTGGGCACACACACACACACACACACACACACACACACACACTGTGTGAGTTAAACCGCCAGGTCCCAGACTTGAACTGTGGTCGACTACCTGGGAGTCCAGCAATGTAACCATTATGCCATCTACTGCTCACTCCTTGTTCATCGCTGGGTTGCCTGGATTAATCTCTGGGTTCCTTCTGTTTATCTGTTCAGTTATTCTATTGCCTTAGTAGCCACAATATTAGATTATTTGTTTAAAACACTAAGAGTGAATTCATTTTCTTGAGAATTTTAAGAGCCATGACTTGAATCCAGGTCTGTCTGACCACAAAATCTACTTGCATAAAATTTCTCACAGAAAAGGCCCAGGAAGCGGAATGGGTGTTAAGACATTGGACTCCCACCTGACTGACAGGTTTCAGTTTCAGACTTGGCAGCTTGAAAATGATGCCGAAACGTGTGCATGTGGGCCCAAAGTCCCAGGAAGAGAATGGAGGAGAAGGGATTGCAGGGTGGCCATCCCCATGAGCGGTGATTTCTCACTTTCCCTCTCATTAGCTCTCTCTGGTGAGGGTACACGCCCTGTGGCAAAAATCTTTTTTTTTTTTTTCCTCATGGAAGAGGACAGTGGAACAAACCAGTAAGAGAATGAGAACCATTTAACCACCCTGTAAAGCAAGCCCTTTCCAGGTGTCTTCACAGATTTCCAGAGAAATCTGTTTTAAAGATAGTGGCCCACCCATAAAACCTATTTATAATTTATATCATGTTTAAAGAATTTCTTTCCACAACTAAAGTATCATTTACACCTGAAACGAAGGTACTAATAGCATCTACCTAGTAGACATAGCATGAAGATTAAATAGGCCAATGCAGGGGTACCAGCAGATGGCATAATAGTTATGTCGCTGGACTCCCATGTAGTTGACCATGGTTCGTAGTCCCAGACCCAGCAGCTTAAAACTCACACTGGGCATGTGTGTGTGTATATGCCCAAAATCCCAAGAGATTGGAGGAGAAGGAATTGTGGCATGGCTATACCACTGGGCGGTGGGGCAATTTCTCGTTTTCCCTCTCTGTGTTTCTGTCAAGCGCATGTGCCCTTCAGCAGAAGTCTCTCCAAAGAAGAAAAGATAAACATGGTGATAACCTGTGTGTGTGTGTGTGTGTGTGTGTGTGTGCCTAGAATCCCAAAAGGAGTGGAGAAGGGACGGGGGGGTGTGGGGGGGTGCTTTGTCTCTCTGGGGAACACACGTATCCTCTGGCAATTAAAAAGAAAAGTGTGAAACCTAGAGTATTTGTAGTGCTCTCAGTGTTCTCAGCTCTGTAATCTTGGGAGTGTGGAGGACAACTGCTCTTTCTTTCAGTCACTAATATTCTCCCTTATCACTGTAGATTCATCTTGCCCATTGGACCAGTGGATGTGAAGTAGTAATCAGCTGACTGGCTCGGCAGCTACAACACACAAAAGATGTGTGCAATGAACGTTAGAGCTGCCTGAATGCTCCCAAATCAATTGGACTGCCCCTAGAGAGTTGGCTGGCAACGAACGAGAGTGTGAGGTGCTTTTGACACTGCATTCAGGGCCTGATTTGAGTGAAGATGTCTGCTCAATGGTCCCGAGGGTAATTTTCTCCTGATTGATTTGCAACTTTCGATCTTAATGGAAAAGAAGCCAAGTGTAAAGGAGGTAGTTTTCCCCCGATCCAGAAATCCCTGTTGTGCTTTCCTTTCTGAGCTTGGGAGGTACTATCTACGATTACCTGTAAAGGGGCTACAGTGGCCAAAGTTTGCTAGAAGAAGGTGCAGACACAGAGGTGGGTGTTGGGAAGAGGAGGGTTTTTTTTCTTCTTTTATTATTTATTCAAATTTATTAATTATTATTATTTTAATTGATCAGAGAGAACAAGTGAGAGGAAAGTGAGAAAAGAAGCCTCCAGGTCTGGGACCCAAACCACGGTCAGCGATGTGGGAGTCCAGCATCTTAACCACCTGCTAGCCCAGGAAGAAGAGGGTTTTATTTTGTTGTTTGTTTGTTTTTTTAGAGTTATTTTATTGAACTTTATTTATTTTATTTTATTTATTTACTTATTTTCATTTGACCAGAGAAGGACAGAGTGAGAAAAAGAGAAAAAAAGTAAGCCATCATATCTGGAACTCAGACCATGGTCGACCATGTGGGAGTCCAGCACCCTTAACCACCATGCCACCTGCCAGCCCTCAGAAAGAGGAGGATTTTTTTTTAACTTCTTTATTTCTACTTGTTATTATTATTTTAAAATTTGATCAGACAGAAACAGAAAGGGAAGTCGAGAAAGCAAGGCACACAGGTCCAGGACTTGAATCCCAGTCGGCCACGTGGGAATCCAGCATCTTTAGCCACCACGCCACCTGCAGGCCCCTAGAAAGAGGAGTTTTTTTTTTTTTTTTTTGGGGGTTTTTGTTGAAGGGGGCGGCGGCTCGACGCGT